>NW_010324091.1:0-48219 GCF_000700745.2 Antrostomus carolinensis
ATGAACAAACAGTTTACTACCTATTACAATGGTGATACCACGTTGTGGCTTTTTAGTTGTCTTAAGCTTCTAAATCTCCCTTTCAGCCTTTTGCTGCAAAGGTGGGCTTGAATGTTTCATTATTTACATGTAATATGAATTCAGTTCTTTTAATTTAGTCTTCTCACCATTTCATTATTTCACTGTATGCTTTTTTATAGATACTAGCCTTTTCATTTTTATTGGCAAAATAAAAATATTTTTGAGTGCATTTTGAACACCACAAATAAAAATGTTTTTTGCTGTTACTTTTTAAATTTTAATTATGTATGTATTATTGTATAAATAATGTGAATGGCTCATGTCTAACACTAATAATAGCACTACCTTTAACAAAATAAAGTGAAATTGTGGGTGGTGGATCTTGTATACTTTATGTATGGTTATTTCATAAGGAATAGCAACTACCAAAAAGCCAGTAATGATGTATAATTTACTGCATACAGTATGGCTAGCAAATGAAGTGCCAGAAGTTACATCTCAGTTTAGGTAGGTATTTGTGGAATTTTGTTCTAGAAACCTCCACAAATACTACAAATGCAGGTTGTGAATATAACATCGTAGGCTAGCAATTTATTACACCGTAATTTTGTTTGTAGTGCTACTGATTAGTGGTTCCACCGTAGAGGCTGAAAGCTCCACTTTTTGTGGAATGGACATTTTGTGGAATAGCAATGGCCAACAATTACACATGCTATAGTTTTTGTCATTTTCATGTGGGTATCATTTATCAGCAGCAATATCTAAATTAGTATTTCAGAGGTTTTTCAGGCCGGATGGTTTTAACTGCTCCTTCTTGCATGAAAGTCTTAATCTCCTTCACAGTATAGATCTGTGAAGTGTAGGAAATTACAATAGGGGGTCTGTACCTGCTAAATGTGCCTTCTAATGAGGGTCGTGGTGATGTGGACTTCCTCAGGGTGATGGCATCCCCTGACCACCCCCTCTCTTCTCTCCCTCTCCCCTGAAGGTGGGACACGTCTAGCAGGTAGAGTCAGGCAGTAGAAGAGTCTGTGCTGCAAATGTGTCCGGTGCAGTTTCACAGTCAGGAGCTGCTTGCGCAAACGTCAAAGGGAACGTGAGGCTCAGTAGTGGACTAGCCCAAGCCACAAGCCCTCACCTGTTCCTTCGTGAAGGTCTGTTAGTCCAGGGAACCAGTACTAGCTGTTCCTGACTGGGTGAGGATGGAGCTGTTACCCCCTGACTCACAAAGGGGCACTGGGGGTGTGCAGATCCCTGCAGCAATAGGGCTCGGGATCCAGCTGACATGGGCCCTCTTTGGCTCTGAGTGTCTTTGTGTGCAGATCCAAGACCTGTGCCATGTCAGTGATAACTAGATAGAATATACATCTTGGCTTTGGCCTCCTCTAAAAGGTTTAGATGCTGGGGCCTGTTTATGGCTTTGGAATTAATCTCTATTGTAGTTGTTAAAGTAGGTATTAATACAAAATAATAACTTAGTGTAGTGTTCAACTTTTCTGTAGCTGTCTGTCAGAAAGTTCTGCAGTGGATTTCTTTAAAGACTCCCTGTCTCCTGAGGAAAAGGGGATAAGGCAGTGTGTCCCTGGACAGGATCTATGACTCATTATGTCAATCAAACTCCACTTCAGAGGGGAATAAAGAGATTTGTATCTCAAAGCTGTGCATAACGACTTCTCGGCTTTTCATTTCATATTTATGAGCGGTTTACTTTGAAGTGTTTATCAGGCAATACGCAGAAACATGAGAGAGCATTGCCTGAAACCATGTTCAAGTGTCTAATCTGTTAAATGCTTGCTGAGCAGGCTAGTTCATCAGTGCATGCAATGCAAAAAAGAGAGAAAAATAAACTTTCTGGGTTTTTGAGGTTTTGAAGCAGAATCCTTATATTAACAATATAAAAAGGATTAATAATGCCAAGCATTTTGAAATAAATGTAATATATGAAACTTACAAAAGTTGGCAATGTTCTGTGTTAAGTAGATAAATAGTTCTTTGCTTGAAAGGAAGCTTGACAGTACTTAATACCAAAACTACACAGTGCCACATCTGCTCTTAAGACAGGGGTAGTCACTTACCACAAGATTCTCACTGTTAATTTTGGAGGCTTGAGGCATTCATAAAAGCAGACTTCTGCTGGGTTCTTTTCCCCCTCCAAAAAGGGCAATTTGCTGATAACAGAAGCATTAAAAGCTGATAAAAGAATAGCAGTGGCATTAGCCTGCAATGGAAACACATTTTCGGCAGTATTACCCATTTGCTGTGTGCTGTGCCTGCAGTGGAACTCTGAAGAGGCAAGTGTTGTTAAATAGGTCGAAGATAAAAAGACAAAATTTTAGGTAAAGGGGAAACAAAATAACAGTGTTTTTCTCATTTTAGTATAGCTGTGGGTTAGCTAGATGAGAGCATATGCCTGATGATCATTGTTTCAGTTTCCTGTTTAAAAGTTTTTTCTGCTACCAGTCCTCTGAAGTCAGGTTTTACTTATTCTGGCTGGATGTGACTGGCCAAGCCAGTCCTATGAGATGTGCAGATCGCTGTGCTAACAAGGGCACTCCAGCTCACAAAACCATGTTGGAAAGTTCTGGCGTGTAAGTGGTCAGTGCTCAATATTTACTTGGGTGTGTAGTTCCTGAGGATGTGTGTGGTACATGGTGTCCATGTATGTTATCCTGCATTTAATTTTAAAAGCAAATTTACTTTAGAGCTCATTTTGAAATATATTCTTAGATATCAATAATTTTAACAACAATCAACAGGAATATGATTAGTTCGGTGCTTTATTTTTACCAAGACATCTTTCATACCATTTTATGGTTTTGTGCAGGTTTATGGTTTTCTGCTTTAAAAAAAAAGAAAATTTATCTTTCCCTCCTACAGAGAACATAGTTGACTTTGAATGTCTGAGTTTGTGGGTCCCCCATTTTAGACTTCTTAAAGTTATCCCTGAAGTGACTTAGAGGACCACAGCTGATTGTTACTGTACACTTCTGATTATCTAGCTATAGATTTGTCTTTTGACTTTCCAGATCAGAAATCCCTGGAAACTTTAGGGGTGCTCACTATTTTGGGTTGAGGGATCTTTCTTTTGGCTTTCCCATTGAAGGGTGAAATGGCTTTCTCCTTCATTATACATCCATGCACATTGTTTGCCAGATTCCCATTAAAAAAAGAAAAAAAAAGAAAAAAAAAGAAAAAAAAAGAAAAAAAGAAAAAAAATCTGTAAAACATAGGCTATGTTCAGTTTCCATAACAAAAGTTAGGTTGTAGGAGAACTAAGGGTAGTTTTCCAACATGCATGCCTGTTCACTGTTCTGAAATCATTAAAGAGATGACAAAGAAGAAAATAGAGCAACCAAATGCCTTTGAGAACCACAAATCTGAAATTTAAATAGATGTGCTGGCAATTTTTAATATGCTTAGCTGAATCAGAGGTTCATCAGTCTGAAAGTGATGGATAAATCTGTGAAGTATCCAGAGCCTGTCATGGTAGTTTAAACCATCTGAAGCTACTGGCCAGCTTAGCTCATGTGCTCTATCACACCAGTAATTAAGAAAACAATTTTTTTTCAGTGACTGAAAGGCCACAAGCAAGAGATGTGCCACAGTACCACACAGACAGCTCTCTCATCCAAGGTATCCTGTAAACAGAAGAGAATATTTTTTTTTCCATCTTTAGTCTTCATTGCTGTCTTTACCTACTCCATACTCCATTTCAAAAGAAACCTGATTTTAGGTTGAAAACTGCCTGTAACTCCCATATAGTCAAAAAAGTGAACTAGCATAAAATGCTTCTTTGCAAACGGTTAGTAGGTTAAAAGGTGTGAACTAGTGCGAAGATTAATGAATAATCCAATCTAATCTCGCTCTTGTTAAATCCAAAGAGTTCTATAATTGGAATCTGCAAAGTAAAAAATAACAATAATAATAATGATAAAAAACATATTTTAAAAAAGCCATCGTATGATACCTAGGTATACTTGACCTTTATCAGAGGGATGTGAATTTATCATTTCACCTGATCTGCAAGGCACTTATGAAGCATGTAAAGGCACTTAAAAAGTGAGATGACGTGCGTGTTAAAAATAGTCAGATAACACAGCCTGCACAGTAACTCTCTTTCAAATGAACCAAATTTTGGTTTGACTTTCTTTGTAGTATTTAATGTGTTATCTCCTAATGATAATGCCTCAAATAATAATGATTTTGGTTTTAGACTGAAAATTTTTAATGTGGAATTAAGCAATTAAAAAAAAGCTAAGCAGTAAAATGCTTTTTATTGCAGCTATTTTTTTCTGTAGAATAGCTGACCTAGTGGGGAAAATCATTTTTTTAAAATCAGTTTTTTTTAAATCAGGGTCAACGTTTTCCCACACATAAAAGAAGATTTGAGAAAAATCATAATTTTAGTTGAGGATCTTCAGAGGATCAATGCTGAAGTGGTGGTTGGAGCTTAAATTTACATCTCCATTCTGTTATTGACCAAATTAAAGTCAGTGCCAGAAGTCCTTCAAATCTTAGACAAAAATGGAAGGGAAAGAACAATGGAAGGGCAACAACTGGCCCTATTGTTAAAACACAGTTATATAAAAACAAAGACATATTTTCAAACAGCAGAAATTTAGAAAAAAATATAACCTGTATGCTCTTTATTGGCCTATACCACAAGTCTTCACTTCTGTTCATTGAAGAAGAAGAAGGGAAAAGTAATTAAATCAAAATTTAAAACTTTAACTGACATTCTAAAGCACTGGAACAGATAGAAATTTAGGTACAATAGAGAAACAGGTTGCATTAACCAAAGAGACCTGTGCTTCTGAAGTAGGAAGAGAATGTTGGGAACAGCAGGTGCCTGACAGCATGGCAGCCCAAGTGCAACAGACTAAAATGTAGATGTTGCACTTGGCGATACAATGACTAGCAAAAAGGGAATCAGAATAACAGCTTGTTTTGTGTGTGTGGAAAATGCCACTGTAGGGAAGAAGAGGTGCATGGAAGGACATCATATTTCTTTCTTTACCAGAAACCTGGTAAGACCAGTCAGTTCCAGCAATGGAGCTGATGCATCTCCTGCACTGTTGCCTGCAGCATTGCAGCTATTGCGCATGCCACAAAGGCCAGGATGCACTCAGTTTCACTCAGGATGTGTAGTCTACAAATTATAGTCACTGGTAGACAAATCCTGTATTAAGGGTGTATATTTCATCTGTTGCAAAATTCAGGACCAATAGTAATCTGAATTGGTGCCAGCTGTTCCATTTATAATACCACAACTGACTGGCTGTGAAAATAACTAATTATTTTACCAGGATTAAAAATTAAAAGCTGAAAGCAATTTATAATTCAATCAAATAAATAAAGACATTTCCTGATCTCTTCATAAAATGAACACAACTGATGAATAAAAGAAAATGTGGTTGTGTCTGTTTCTCAGTACATATACTGTCTCAAAGAGCTTAATCTGTTTTCCTTGATACCTGATTTTTTTTTTTTCTCCAAAATTATAGTGCTGAAATGATTTTAATTTCATTATTATTTAAGTTTGGTATAAAGTTTATATAGATTTGTTAAAAATACTTTTTAGAATCATGTGGTGCTTCATTTAAACTGTTTTAATTTTTTGAGAAGCTGCTCTTTCTGTTTTAGGTGAATTCCTTTATCAGTCCTCAAAGTCATTCACCTTGGTCTACTGATTGCCTTCCTAGCAGAGATTAGAAATGCAGAGTTAAAGGCTGGCATATCTGGCATTTCAAAAGCCTGTTATGAGCAACATCATTCAGAATGTAAATACTAAAGCTCTGAGTCGAATAATGGTTTAAACTTCTTTTATTCTACTGTACAAGATACAATTTACCATCATTTCTAGGTGACATGATGTTTACAGTGAAGGAGCACCTTGCGACTAAACAGCTGACAGCTGCTAGTGCTAAGAAATCTTTATATGTGCCTGGGGACCTTCATAAAATATAGAGTATCCATGTGCCTAACTTGTGAAACAAGGTATAAAAGAAAACAATTAAGGCTTCGGCTGTGATGACAGCCGATTCAGGTTTTTCGAGAGTTCCCAATTAAACAGTCACGAAAGTATGAAAGCTTATTACCTGTGACTTCTACTGTTTCTTGAGAGCACAGTTTATTTATCAAGTCTTGAACAGTGATTTATTTTTTACTGATTTTAAAAAGAAAAGGCTTTTCATTAATTCAGCAAATTGTCAGCAGCTAATTTATCCCCTAGTAGTTTCCTACAGGTTTTCATAGAAATCTTTCTTAATAATTGAACTCAGATTTGTGTATCAGTGAAGATTAGTAGCTGTACAGTGATTTCATCCAAAAGTACTCATACCTATATATTTACGGTCAAGTGAGGAGTTTTTACCTGGAGACCAAGGAGAACTCACTGTCTTTTTCTGACTTTACTAAATTTTTTTTTACAACAGAAGACCAGCGTCTTCATATCCTAGACTAGAATGCAACTGACTCATACCATTTTTTAGTGCTGGAAACTGAGATATTACATAATATGGGTGCCATGGTCTAATTATTATACTTCTTTGTGCCAAAGAAGATAACAATGCCACCATTGCAACTTTGAACATACATGCAGAATTCAAGAGCGCTGCATACCATGGATTGCAAAGAATTATTAGACAGTTTAATCAGTATGCAAATAATTATATGCTACACATTTACTAAGAGATGAACTCACTGTGAAAGGGACTTGCATTTCAAACATGGATAGTCAATACGAAATGCTAGCTCTTTATCGAGATGGCACTTTATTCTCCCCTTATACTACCTTTAAAACTGATTCCTCTTTGAAGTTTGCATTTTCCATGGAGCTGTAGTTGTTATTTCTTCGTAGGAAAATACTATGCTAGTGTGACAGGAGATATTATAAAATGTTGAGCAGGTTGTTTAACATGAAAAAGCAATTTTTAAGTAGTTATTTCTGTGTTATTTTATATTAGCTATCACTTTCTGTACACAAATGCAATATATTCTTAACCTTTTTGGTGCTTCTATAGGGAATTTTATTTAGAAATTCATTATCTCTAGAAAGGAACCAGGCATATAACAAAATTATTCCATAATTTGAGTCATTTTGAACTGGAAATAGAAAATATACGCTCCACCTCTTTTTCATAAGATTCCAAGCAAAAAAAAAACCCCAATCCAAACCCTCTCCAAGAACCACTGTTACTTTGATGGTGTTCAAACTGGACCTGGGAAGTTTACAGCAAGAACATTATTACTTGCCACAAAGCTTCATGTTCTGTTCTTTCTCTGCTGCTTATAAAAGAAAAAGTAATAGGAACTGAATTTTAGTCATTGATAACAACATTCCTGTTGGACTGTATCGCGGTACATAGCTGTGAATTGGTACAGATTTTATCCCAAAAATGCACTATTTGTCACTGCAGAAGTACCTTAGATCATTTGGACAGTTGTGTTAGCACAATGTTGTTGTCTACGCTTTACAGATAAAAAGAACAGATTTTGTGCTATTTTTCCCCCAGTCACAGTTTTTGTGAGTTGCTTTCAGTCTTTCTTTTTAATATGTGGAAGTTAGTTTCTGCTAGTCTCCAATGCTGCACAATAGCCCAGTTGTTAACTTTGTGCTTTAGTGAATGTATTTTGGCATGAATAATGAGGCACAACTAATTTTGGAATGCTTGGATGTCTATTATCACATCTGTAGAAGCGTTTCCAGTCCTGTTCACGTAGGGGAAAAGTGCATTGTTGTAGTTTTAAATATAAAACATTTCTCATGTTTTCTTGTCACTTTAACAAAAAGTGCAGAAAATTGGATTAGAGTTGTTTTAGATTACTGGTCATAATCATGGTCTTGCTAGACACTAAGTAGCCCTAAAAAGAGCAGATTTTTTTTCCCTTCTGCTGGAGGTTGCCCAGGAAGCTGTCATTGAGATGGGACATACTTATGCAAATACAACTATGCATTGTGCATGTCTAGCACCAAAACCGTGGATTTTTAATTTGATTTTGTTCAGAAAATAGTCATTGCCTTCTAAATGATAGATGATACACCTCATTAGAGATAGGTAGATATGTAGAGAGGCTTAAAGCTGCTTTGAGAAAGGAAGACAATATTTGCTTGTATTTTGCCGTGTGTATTTGAGTTTACAAAAATTTCTCATAGTAACACTTCAAAACTTCAATAGATCAAACTATTTAGATTGAAATTTGCCATTAATTCTATCTGCTTTGAATTTATTTGTTTGGAGACAGACAGGGAGTATCTGACTGGTTCTGAGGATGATGCTAGAGAAAATATATTATTCTGCCTGCAGTGAAAATATCACATGACCATTGTGTTGATTAAACTGAAGTATCTCCATCCTTTGAATCAGAGATTGCAAGTTTGGAAAATCTTTCCCTGCTATCTGTCTATGCATCTCCACTGAAATATGACAGAGTTACTGGAGTCTGAGCACAGAGCAGATGAAAGCTTGCATGTGTGCTGAGGAGCCAGTGCTGGCCAGCAGGATCTGGGCTGCGCAGCACTTTCCCATGACTGTTCTTCCTGCACTGCTGCCGAGCACCGGCACGGCGAATAATAGGGGAGGTTCAGCCCAGAATTTGCTTTCTGCTCAGCGAGGAGGAGTGTGCCTAGGCAGAAGGGCAGAGCAGCAGAGGAGAGCAGAGCAATTGCTTACAGAATTACCTACTTTTTTTCCTGTCTCCTTCAGGTTTGAGAATGGACAGATCTGTAGGAATAACACATCCCTTTGTAATAAATGAAACTGTTATTCTTTCACCATTCCTCAGAGCTTGGAAAAGTTGGAAAGATTACAATAAATGAAAGACTGCCTAAGACAGTAAAACAATAGCCTGAAGAATTACATCTTAACCTGGGGTGTGTTGGGTAGTTGAATAAATAATAATCATACTTGCCACCTAGCTTCCTTGTCTTGTCCTCCCAGATCTGATTTTGTCATTGATCAACATTGGCATTTGAGGAGAAAACAATAAATGCATACTTTGCCCTAAACCTGCATATCATTAAGAAGTTCATCACCATAAGGTGATGCCAGACATATAGTTTTAGATGGTACTTGTTCTGCCAAAATTAGTGTGTACTCTGGAAAGAGGCTGTTCTATTCTCCCTTTCCTTAGTTTAAAAGCTATAAAATGCGTACAATAAAAGCTCACCTCACAAGGACATGAAGATAAATTAAGAAGTGTTTGACATGTTCTCAGATGCTACATTCAGCACAACTGTAGAAAATGTGTATGAAGTAATTAAAAACATTGTATTCTCTATTCGGTATATAAAGGCTGAATGAGAAAGGTTAAAAAAAAAAATGAGAGTAGCTCCGCAGTCACTGAAGAAGGAAATTTTACTAAAAAAACCCAGAATACAATCACATAACTGAAGTTTATATAATATTGTGAGCTGTAGTGAAATCTCATTAGATGCCTGGTTTTATAAACCTTATATTTTTCTTAAGTGGATATGAATCTACTGTATTAATACTGTCAACAGACTTACTGTTAAAAAGAGAAACATCTATATCCTGGTATTAGGCTTGAGGATCTCTGAGTCAGAAAGAAGCAAGGCAGAAAGAGGATTATAAAAAAGACAATTAAAGGATTTTGCTGTCATTGATGAGAGAAGATATATATACATATATATATTTCAAATTCAAACCATGTGTTGTAATGTGTGTACGGATTTCTGTTTGCTGCTTCTAGTCAGTTTGCTGCAGAAGGGACCCAAGGCTGCCAGAGTTTCACTTTGAAGAAAACTGTGTGTTTCTGATGAATTTTAAAAATTGTTTTCTGTATAGTACTGTTAGTATTTGTAACAAAATTTCATGATGTATATGTATATTTTAAATTGCAGTTAGTATTAACAGAGTGGAGCATGTATGTGTGTGCAGACATGGGGGCTGGGTGACAGCACATTGGAAATGGGCTTCAAGACCTCTGTGGTATTCTCATACTTCTCAGTAACATCTGTAAAGCATTTCCTGATGCATTTGTCACAAATGTGCTCTTTAAAAGGAAGACTTATCATCATTAAGTGGTTAGAATGCACATTTGCTCAGTTATAAAATGTTTAGCTTTCCTGACTAGCAATACCTGGAATTTAATAATCTTAAATGAAAACATGTCATCTGTGAATCTTCTTAGTAGGCAGTAACAGAAATGTGTAGGAGGCCTTGCAGTTGTTAACCCCCAGCTGTAGGTTTTGAAACCTAGAACGAGGTATAGCTTGTTCATTATTGTTATTTTCTAATTTCTAAGGAATCCATTCTGTGGTATTTTTACTGTTTGATTAGTGGAGAGTGTGTTCCACAGGAGCTTCCCCACACTACCAAAGGACCATTATTAGGGAAAAATGGATAGAGAGTTAGGAAATAGGAGTGTTAGGAGAGTTCAGGTAAACAGTTCAGTTTATGGAATAATATTTGTGAATGTTACATAGGGGAGGAAAAGCTAGCCCATAAACCTGCTTAGGTTGATGAATCTCATGGCTAGAGTGGCTGGTATCTCCCCTTCCTTACCTGGCCTCCCAAACCACGGGATGTTTCCTCTGCTTGGAGGGATCACAGTGAAAGAAGAGCTTATCTTTTCCTTGTGCTTTTCTTTTTGAATTTGTGCTTTCTTCAGAAATGGAATATTGCAGACACTGTAATAACAATGATGTTAAAAGGGAGAATTTTCCTGGCATGTTTCATACTAATATTAAATTTGCCACAGAGGCTATTCATTGTGATTATGTGGTGAAAATTCCTATATGTTGCACAGAAAAGATACTTCTGATTTAAGTACATTTAAATCACCAGCAAAATGCAGTATATTTTACAATGATGTATCAAAGGGGGGCTGGGGGGGACAGAAGTGGAGGGGGAAGTTTATAAAAGCAAGGGCTTACATTAATATATTTTTTTAAAAAAAGTAAACAAAGTAGTAGAAAAGCTTCAAAAATGCGGGAAGACAGTAGCGTATCCCTCAACTTAGGTTTGGAGTCTCAGTTTGGAGTATCTGATACTGTAGAATTAGAAACAAAATCAAGTAAAACATTTGGTAGAACAGGATCTTTAATCGTGGGAGAAGAATAGTATTAAAACAGATGAAATACAAAGAAACATTAAAAAGATGACAGTTGTTTATCAGATGAGGAAGATGAATAAAAAGGGTAAATGTTAAAAATGTATATGGTAAGTGGATAAAAAAAATGAGAGTGTAATCATCTGTTCTCCCTGTCATTATAATAAATGAATGCATAAAGAATTGAGAAAAATTAAGTGTGCATCAGAGTTTGTTAAAAAGAATGACCTCTTCATATACCACAGATTGGAGCTAAATTGTGGTACTCATGCCAGCAAAAATCATAGCTATGAACATAAAAATTTGAGAAAGGACGGAATGTTTTAAATAAATGTACTCTTGTTATCCTTACTTCTTGTAATTGCTTATAGTAGCAAAGAATGAAAGTGATATTTATCCTTTTGATTTTACACTTAGCCCAGTTTTGAACTGCTGATCTAGCGTTGAAGGCAGATTTATCATATCTGTGCATTACTGGTTCCAGGTATCTTCCTCCGAGGCATCTTGTAGCGATCACAGCTGGATTAGATTAATCTTCAGAAGGGCAGTTCATGCAATTTGTAATTACCCAAATGAGACCTCTGCCTAGAGGTTAGGTGAAAATAACCTTTGCTTATATGGTAATGCTTTCTAGTCTTAGCTGAGATAATGAGTAGAATTGTACATTGCTGAATTTAAACACACTTTTAGTAAGTATTTATATTCTAAATAATATAAGTAGTAAATTTCTGTAAAAGGAAATGTGCTCAAAAAATAATAAAAGTAATGTAGTAATTAAAAGGAAAACATTTCTGCTCTATTGAGAGACTACTCACAGCATGTAGATGGTGATCAAGTACATAACATTATATTGCACTTCTAAACTAGTGTACTACTGGTCTATTTATGTATGAGATATTACATACAACTTAAGGGAGCAGCTGGCATTAACTGCTTTTCTTTAATGAAAATGGTCTAGTGATTTCTGCGGGTGGGGATGAAGGGACTGGGGGTGGAGGCTAGTAAGCTCCGTTGCATATGAAAAAGCAAAAATCTTTGTGACTTTTTTTTTTGTGTGTGATGCGTTCTTTAAAAGAGATTCTTTGAGAGAAAGAGGTTCTTGAGAGAAAGAGGTTTCTTTCTTTCCCACCAGTAAGGATCTGATGTTATTTATCTCTTTTCACTTAGTGTCACCAGCAATGTAGTAGATGCTATAAGAATCTGGAAGTACCCTTAAGTTTTGAATGTGCAAGAATGGATTCTGCCTGTGCATTTCATTCCTACTTTAGAAATGAAGTTTCGGTAAAATGCAGTTAGTCTCAACTTCATTCATGCCCTAGAGATTGAGTATGCTGTGTAACACTGTAAGAAGCCATCCATCTGCCTTTGGTGCTAGTGCTAGTAGTGCACTTTAGCTAATGGACCAGATTTCTCTCTATGAACACACAGCACTACAATTTGAGTTCCCAGAGCATGGCAAGCAAGAAGTACTTCTGCCCTCCTTCCTTTGCTTTTCTTCTAGGAAGTCTGAATTTGCTTGATCTCCTAATCATTTAAAGAGCTGTATGGAAGACCTTGCTTTCAGAAGGAGACACTAAATCCTAACCCCAGACCAGGTCGGCTGTGTTTCCTTCTGCAGCTCCTAGGTCCTGTAGTTTCTACTGGCAGTGGGGGTGAGAAAGACTGCCTTGTTCTTGGTGACCTTTCTGTCATTGGGAACCCATATGGAGTAATCTGCCAGAATGAGTGGATGTGAATGAGTTAGATATTTTCTCATTGTTTGTGAGACTGTGCATTATTTGCAAAGTAACAGTAGAGTTCTTTCTGCTATGAATTATGGGATAAATTATTTCTGTGCATCCAGAACTATATTTATCCTCTATATGAATTTACGAGGGTGGTCTACTAATCCCATTAATACCTTAATGCACAATAATGGCTGAGCAAATAAGATAATATTATGTTAGTCAAAGCAGTTCATGTGTTATTCAAGACATGTGGACAGTTTCACTTTAGGGAGACAAGGCATGTGGGAGAATATCATACAGATCAGAAAAAGGTCTAGAGAACATAACTACAGTGTTTCTATCTCCTTTTCCTCAAATTTTACAGTAAATTAGAGGCTAGGAAGATACCAGGAAGTATAATATAGGTAGATACATTTTTATATATTTAGATATAAAATATTTATCTGAGAAAAGCTTTTATATATGTATGTATGTATATATATATATATGTGAAAAAATCTCCATAATATGTTCTTATGTGGTTATGCATGGGTATCCAAGGATGAGTTATTCTACCATTGTATGCTGTCTTACAGAACATTATCAAATAATATTTTGCAGAAGCAAGCACTGAAAATTAATAAATAAAACTAAGTTAGAGTCTGCCAGAGAAGAGCATCTTTTTGCTAGAGAGGGAATTCTCTAGAATATTTCATGTCTCTCATCAGGATGCTTGAGATTTTCTGTTGTAAGATGGTAAAGAGATTTGTGAGAAGCAGCATAGAAAATCCTTTCCCAGAGGCTCAGAGACTGATTCCATTTATGTTCTTGAGTTGATGTGATCTACTTCTCAAACTTTTTAAATCTGTTCAGTTTTCAAATCTTTTTCTCCATGTTTCTGGAAGATGACAATTTCCCAGATAACAAAACTGAGATGGATTAATGATTTCTGTGAATACTACATTTTCCTTCCACTTGAAGTGCCTTTACCATTTTCCTCAGACAAATAAAGTAAGAATTTCTCTGAAGATTGCTTTTTGCATCAAATGTTATAGTCAGCTTTTGATGTCAATACAGGATGCTAATCAGAGTGAAATAATCTGTGCTTTTAATGGCTGTTTAAATCCACAGAATATAATTAAAATGTTTTACCATATATGTAAACCAACTTGATTAAGCTAATATATTTATAATTGATGTGTGTTTGTGGACATTTATGCCACCTGCAAACAAAAAACCTTGACAAACTTCATTTTCATTTAAAGTTTGGTAATTTTAATACATATCTAATGTCAACATACACACTACCTATGTAAGTCAGAAAGTATGGGGCTAATAAGCTTCACTTTACTCCATTTTTTATATATATATTTATATTTTTGGTTGATTTTGACCTTTTTTTTTTTAATGAGGCCAAGGTTAGTTTGCTAATATGGCTAAACCAAAACTCTAATCTTTCGAGCTGTTTTTGTTAAATTTCTTCTATTGAAATTGCATGATTAAAATTTACATTTTCTTTAAAAGTCACTTTTTTTCATCTAAGTGTCGTGCTAGAGCTCTTATTAAAAAAAGAAAAAAAAAGTCTCTAGACTGAAGTGCACTTGAGAAGCTCATTTTTAGGACTGTTCAGTTCATTGCTTTTGACTAAACCACAAAATTTCTGATTACTAGAATAACTATTAGAAGGACGGTTAAAATGTATTCCTAACTAGGAGGGTTTGGGTTAATTTGGTGTTGATAAGAGAGAGCTGACTTTTTTAATGTCACCCTTTTTATATTCTTTTTAAACATTGACACTAAATGTTTCATTTCTTTAGAAGCATCCAGTTGGTGATTCTTCTTTGCCTGATACTGTTGGCCCCTCTCTTGCTGCTGGTCTGCTTAGTGGTTAACCTAGGGGTGAAAGAGAACATGTCTCCTCCCTCTTGTCATGCTCAGTGTTGCTCTCTAGCCATTGCTGGGTGAAGCTGTAGCTCAGTCTTCCAGAGGAAATCCATCACCTTCCTTTAATTGATGAGCTCTAGGGATAAATGTTAAGTAGTTCCTACGTTTACTCTCTGTAGATGTGTGCATACATCCCATATCCAAAAAATACTTTAACAGCTAGATGTGAGGCTGGGGAGGGCTGATACAGATAGATTTAATACTTTATGATCTTTCCTGGCTTATCTATGAAAGAAGTTTTAACACTTAAAAAAAAAAAAAATCCAGTTAATGTCTTTATTAATAGAAGAAACTTCAGTATGTAAATTTTTATTTAGTGTATGAACTTCCACTGTATATCTTCATTCTGATAAATATATAGAAGAAGAAGAGAAAATATATACTGCTTTTGGATAAAATAAAATTACCACTTTAGAAACACGGGTCACAGATCTAGCTTCCTTGTGAATTAAGAACTTAGTTAAATAATTGCCAGTTATACTGCCAGCTACTTCAGTCTGTCTTTGTTCTTCATTTTTATCCCAATCTAACAAAGCTAAAATCACTTTGCTTTTCAAAACCTTAGAAGGCCTTAGACACCAGTGAATATTTCCCTTTATCTTTTTTTACTGTCCTGTTCATTACTGTAGGAAACAAAAATACTTTAGGATGAATCACCCAGCAAGTCTATACTTTCTGATAACCCTGAGGGACTCCATGTGTTTTAAAAATGTATGAGACTTTGTCCACTGAGTCACTATTAACTGCTAAAGGTCACATGTTTTGACATTGTTCCTGAAAGTTTGGCCTTTAAAATCAGTGATCTCCTGATTTTGGTGTTGATGCACGCTTTCTTTTTTAATATGGTGGAAAAAGGTAGAAGACAATTACAATGATTATAAGGTCCATCTTGATTTCTATAGCAGATATTAAACTACCAATCTTGCCAAATGTGAAAGTGCAAAACTGGTGAAAAGGTTCCATGTTACATTGCTGATAGATTTGCATTCTTTCAAGTGATCTTGATCTGTAAACTCTGGTTTTCAAAATAAGTGATTATTTTCTATGAAATAGGAAACTACAGGAAAACGAAAATAAAAAGTCCTATCTGTATGAAAGACTTGTGTATGGGAAAATTAGCTTAATAAGAAAAAATTCCTCTTTTTGAGTAATCAGATGCTCAACTTCAAAGCTCATGTTCTGGTCCTACAAATATAAGGTTAAATACGTAATAAAGCAGGTCATGTCATTAGCACTTGTCATGAGCTTTACATGAATCACATGTGATTAATGTAAATTACATTAATCACCTAAGTGATTAATTATTTGAGGCCAAAATAGTAACCTAAAATTTAGAGACCTTTCCTATCTTTGTTTTGTGTATTTCATCCATTTTGACTATATTTAATATGTTTTAGTTAAGTCTTGCTAAATCTGTAAACCAGAGATCTCTGCATGTAATTAATTGCAAAAGCTTGGCATACAGCATAGTTAAGAGAAAGTAAAAAGATCTGTTATTTTCAAACTTAAAATAAATCAGATAGCTTTTAAATTATTTAATTTTTCTTTTTTTTTATAATTGCCCTTCTAGGGACAAACTTCACCCTTGCAGAACTAGGAATCTGTGAGCCCTCTCCCCATCGAAGTGGCTACTGCTCAGACATAGGAATACTCCATCAAGGCTATTCTTTGAGCACCGGCTCTGATGCTGACTCAGACACGGAGGGAGGAATGTCTCCGGAGCATGCCATCAGGCTGTGGGGAAGAGGGATCAAATCCAGGCGAAGTTCCGGTCTGTCAAGTCGTGAAAACTCAGCACTTACGCTTACTGACTCCGACAATGAAAATAAGTCCGACGAGGAAAACGGTAGGCCTTTTTCTTCAATATATTCTTAATGCACATGTATGAGAACGTGATCATACTTAGAAATACATGAGTATTCTTCTAAAGGTGAATTTTTCACTTTTCTTTCTCAGTTTGACTAAAGCTCCTTTTTAGTGTTGGATTTTTTTTCAGCATCAAAATCAGGTAACTCTATTACATGTATATCATAGAATATTATATATATTGCATTTTATCCTACAATTTACTTTCCACACAATAATCTTAAACAGAAGTTTGTGCTCAGAGTACGTTCAATTAAACTTAATGATGAGAAGCAGAAAGAAATTTCTTAAGAGAAATAGTTTCTCATATGTGATTTTTATGCACAACTTGAATTAATACTGTTAATCTACAATGTGCTAGTAGCTGTAACAATCATGCTAATTTGTAACAATCAGATTTAATTTTGTGTGTTTTTTCATGGTTTTTGAAGTTGTAAAAAAATAAAACTAATTTGCGGTTTGCTTATTGGTAGGTATTGGGGGGCTTTTAGAAAGCAAACCTATGCATCAGACTGAGGTAAAGCACTTCTGTTAGTATAGTTTATTAAGTTCATAAAAAAGAGACTTTAGACAGTGCAACAGTTGGTTGTGACAAAACTCCTCGGCATTGGTTGATTCTCAAAATAAACTCCATTAAGCCAGCTGTCTTTTCAAATGCATATAACCCAGATTCATGTTCTTCATACAAATCTGCTAAAAAATTTTACCTGGGGAATTTTCTGTGCTCACATATTTTTAAATAAGACTAAAGAGGGAAAATAGTAAAAATGGAATGGCAGGTATTTGTCCTCCATCCTATAGTGTGATGAAAGTGCAAACTCAGCTTAGTTAATATATGAAGTAAAGGTGTTGATACTTGCTATTCTGAGAGGGCGAGGAGGAATCTCCCTAACATTATACCCTCACAGCAACTATTCAGGCGGCTTATACCAGCTAATGAAACCAGCTCTCTGCTATGCATATTACTTATGATAAAATTTAAGTTTTTACGTGTTGAGTGCCTCTCAGAAGAGGACTTTTTTTGAGATGTATATTTTAAGCTCCTCCCCACACTTACTGACACCTCGTCTTGGTCTCAACAAAGCCAGTGTGCCAGGCACTAGAAACACAAGCAACTGCTTGTCAAAGCAAACAAGGCAAAGCTGAATTACAGTTTTTATATTGACAGAAAAAAGTTCAGAAAAGTGTAATTGATTTTGTTTGTAACTGCAGTCTTTTTTTGTTGATTTAAATTGAATCTTCAATATCTCCTTCCTTTCCCTAGGCATAGCAGGGTACATTTCTTCATCAAAACCAAAGAGGAAATGTATATTTACTAATAATGGTGCATACAAGGAAGTCAGTATTTTTAAAAGAATCAGTGACTGATTGATTGGTTTTTCCTTTTTTTTTTTTTTTAAATAATACTGTTCAAAGAAAATATGACGACTTCCATATAGTTTTGATAACTTCAAAGTGCATAATTTCAAATAAAAAACCTGACTAATGAAATTCTGGCATTATGGTACAAATGGGATTCATTTCTGTAGCCTGAATTCCCGTCTCTGAAGGTGATTGTCTCCATTGTGGTGGAAGCACTGTGCCACACCTTTGGTCTGGGAAAAATTAATCTCAGGACATACTTTCATGCATGCAGTCACAGACACTTATAAAAGAATGAGTCTGTTTGCTTGAATTTTGTTTTCCTCCTTATAAGAAGTGAATTATTAAGTAATTGGAAATACAGTGCAGTGAGTCTATTTGAATAGGTAATTTTTCTAACAATTATGTTAATAAGAAAAAGGATGACATGATCAAACAGGTAGCAAGAAACAAACCAGTATGTGGAACTCTATTTTTACTTGGAAAGGTTTTTGTGATAAGGGTTTCTGTATGTTGGGTTGCTTGGAAAAAAAAAAATCACACAAGTATTAAACAACTATTATATACACAAAAGTGTTAACTTCAGTAAACTTTTTAGTCTTCTCTCTCACAAATCCTGGTTAGCTCAAAATCAATGCTGCTTCACATCACTGATTTTATGAAGTTTTGGGTTGCATTATCATATAGATTGACAGTTGCCCCACTGTTTCGGCACCACAGTGCAGACACTTACAAAATCATCATTAATTTCTCATGCTTGTACCTAGCAGTGGTTTCCTACATAATAAACAATATATCCTTCAGAAGCAGATCAATAACCTGCTAGCTATTCGTCTTGAAGAGGAAGTAACAAGAATCTATATTTCAAGAGAAATTTACTCTCTGATATGGTTTCAGATTTGCAGGATAGTAGTGTAAAACAAGACATTTCTTGGTATGAGATTTTATCCATTTATACCTAGCAATATTAGAGGGAACTCATGATGCATAGACCACTGAATTTATTTAAAGTACCGTTGAAGCTTTTTTCCCTCATACAGTTCAACCTTTGTGCTACAAAACAGTAGTTCATCTCCAAACGGTGATTTTTTATTTTTTAATATTGAAATGCTATCACAATTTATATCATTGTACTTAAAAAAACCCCACAACAACAAACCATACCTCTCACTTTTCTTGCAATATTATATCTATTTTGTCACTGCTAGTACATCTAAATGTAGCACAGAGGCTTAATTTCTAAAAATTGCACTAACAATATCATTTTGTTCCCATTCTGATCCATTCACAAAGCTTATGACCATTTTCTGCACTCTAGATTTAGTATGAATTAATTTTATCATAAATTAGAGTTCTTTGAACCTTGAAATATTAGCAGGTTTGAAATGCTTATAGATAAATTGAGATAATGAAAACTCATTTAAATTCAATGTTTTACTTGGTATACTAAAATTATTCCTAACAAAGCATCCAGTGATGATCCAGTTTGAAAAGCAACATTTTTATTTTCACAATTCTGATTAAACTCTAAATTCTTATCATATCTCACAGTTTTTACTACTGTCTCAATCTGGCCATCTCTTTAGACATGGCTGTGTGAGTATATAACAGTAAATCTGTCACCAAATTGTTATTCAACATGATATATTAAGTTCTGAGACTTAAGTAAATTAATCTTTTTGTGATACACTCAAATGTAAAAAGTCAATTAGAAATATACCTCTCGTCTGATGTCATACGCCAGCTTTGTAGAGAGGGATTTATTTGTGGGGACCCACAGGTACACAGTAGAGGGGATATACCAGAGGGTTCCTGAATGCTTATTTTTTCTTTCCTTTTATTAAATCCTGGAACTGTTTTTTACAAAACATTACAAAAAACTTTTCAAAAATAGTATTTGTCATCAGTTATCATGTGTTCTTTCCTAAGCCTACAGTATTCCTATTTCCAGAGTAAAGCTTAGGTGCTGATTGTGTTTAGGTAGTGACCTTGAAGCAAATGTTCTTCCAAGTTCCAGGGCTACTTTGTTTTCCTTTTTTTTAAAGTAGAGCAGTTCTTCAGGTTTTTGGTTTGGTTTGGTTTGGTTTGGCTTTTGGTGGTGGTTTTGTTGAGTTGAGTTGAGTTGAGTTGAGTTGAAAGTTATGTTCTAAAAAATATAAAACCCCTTGTAAAATAAAATGACTTTCAATTTAAAAATCCATGAAAACAGAACAGTAATAACTAAGGAGGATTGGCGTACAGAATACTTTTGCAACAAATCTGCAATCTTCTCTTTTCCTAGCTTCACTGTTATTGAATAACCAGTTACAGGCTGCTAGGGAGGCGATTAAACACAACTGACATTAGACAGATGAGAGTGAAAAGCTGAACAAACCAGTAATACAGAAGAGAAAACAAAATCCTAGGTACAAGAAAGGAGAATGGAAAAGTAACATGTAAACTCAGAGCAGATCTCAATAATATTTCAAATATTTCAGAGTACTGAAATGCACTAATAGAACCAAAGAGAATCCACAAGGAGGGCTTTGAGTTTGATATGGCTTTAAATTATGTTAGTTCTGTTGTAAAAGAGAAAACATCTGGAATGGTGTTGGTGACCTTTTTTTCTTTTTTGGTAGAAGATTGTTACCTTGATACTTTTTGTATTAGTAACATTATTGTGTATAATGGATAATATCACTGGTAGAATGGGACATAACATAAACTGTTTATGATGAGGTTTCTATTCTGATATTATAATATCAAACACTTGAAATGTTTCTGTTTTACATTTGTGTGTCAGAAAAGAAAAAAAAAATCAAACATGTCTTGGGGGAGGAGGAGAACTTCCAGGACTGAAACCATTTTATTAAAATAATTTCAGACCAAAAAAGATGATCAAGGAGTGCTTTTATCTTACTAGTAGAGATTCTGAATTGAGCAGCAAGACAAGAATGAATGGGAAGAAATAAAGCAATCTCAAACTTCAGCAAAACAGTTGAAGGTCATACTGTGGCAATCTGTGTTTATGTTTTAAAGATGTCAGCCATAAAATACTATGGTTTTGGTAGCTCTTTGTAGACAATGCTTATGAAAAGCATATAATTTTGAATGCACTGAACCATTTCAACCTTCATTGAGTTGACTGATGACAGGAAGCTGCATGGTGCACTTGACACACTAGAGGGAAGGGATGCCATCCAGAGGGACTTTGACTGACTTGAGAGGTGAGAGGAGTGAACTGCATGAAGTTCAACAAGGCCAAGTGCAAGGTCCTCCACCTGCGTCAGGGCAATCCCAAGCACAAATACAGGTTGGGCAGAAAATGGATTGAGAGCAGCCCTGAGGAGAAGGACTTGGGGGTGTTGGTTGATGAGAAGCTCAACATGAGTCAGCAATATGCACTTGCAGCCAGGAAGGCCAACCGTATCCTGGGCTGCATCAAAACAAGCACAGCCAGCAGGTCAAGGAAAGTAATACTTCCCCTCTACTCTTCTCTGGTGAGATCCCACCTGCAGTGCTGCATCCAGTTCTGGGGCCCCCAACATGAGGACATGGACCTACTGGTGCAAGTCCAGAGGAGGGCTGTGAGGATAAGAGGGCTGGAGCACCTCTCCTGTGTGGACAGGATGAGAAAGTTGGGGCTGTTCAGCCTGGAGAAGAGAAGATTCCAAGGAGACCTTCTACCAGCCTTACAGTACCTGAAGGGGCCTACAGGAAGGCTGGGGAGGGACTTCTGACAAGGGCAGGGAGTGACAGGACAAGGGATGATGGCTTTAAACTAGAAGAAGGGGGATTTAGATTCGTTATTAGGAAGAAATTCTTTACTGTGTGAGTGGTGAAACACTGGAACAGGTTTCCCAGAGAAGTTGTGGTTGTCCCCTCCCTGGAAGTGTTCAAGGCCAGACTGGATGAGGCTTTGAACAACCTGGTCTAGTGGAAGGTGTCCCTGCTCGTGGCAGTGGGGTTGGATCTGGATGATCTTTAAGGTCCCTTCCAATCCAAACCATTCTGTGATTCTGTGATTTCTGTGTTGATAGCTCAGCTGTACCTGGTGAGGTGTGGAAAAGTGGTGCATTATTGGAATGCTTTGAAGTTTTTAGTGGTGATTTCATATAGTAATTTCTCAAATGCATGTGTAAAGTAAATCTTAAAAACAAAAAAAACCCTCCATAATTCAAACTGACTCAAATGTTACTGTTGCTTCAATTTTATGAGCAGTATAATCTGGGCTTTTCTTGGGATGTGCTTGGATTTAGACTTATAATGGAAAAGAAAAGATATTACTGCACCAGAGGAGTCTACAAAGAGGCACCAGACCATCAGATGACAGTCGAGGAGTTTATTTTCTTATTTTTACTGTTTCAATTTTGACATGTTGTTCTCAGTATTTTATTACTTCAAATTTTACTCAGCTTTCTGTTTCACACTTCATAATATGCAGAAAGGTTATGGTAAAAACTGTGATTCTACTCTTGAGAAGATTCTGGTTTTGTTGTTTGCATGCTAATGTCTCTGAGGGGTAAGACTAGTTTGAAAGTAGGTGGTTTTAACCTTCCTGGTGACAAAATTCTGTTTGGGTTAAGAAAGTGAGAGATTGAGCTTGCTTCCTGAAAACTCCCACTAAGAAATAATCACTTTTCGCCTGTGGGATATACTTTCCTTGTTAGAATGGGGATACAGTTGGAACAGATCTGTGTAGTCTTTAGTTGGGGGAAAGATATATACACTTATAATTTTGAAGTAGTGTAACTATGTTTTGTGTACAAGAATAAGCAGGGAAGCTGTAGACTTACTGTATATTGCATAGTTGAGTGCTAATTTCATCTGTTAGTACTGGGTGGCAATGTTGTACCCATTTCCCTCCCAGATCAACCTAGGTAACTTGGAAACAGCAGGAGGGGCAGAGAGGAAGAACTGCCACAGTTGTGCTATCTGTTCATAACTGGGAAAGTGCCCAGGTAGTCCTAAGGAAATGATGAGATTTAAATGAAATGTCATATACTCAGAAAATGGAATTGCATACGTCATACATCAACTAGACTTAAGAAAGAATGCTAGGGAGGTTAGCTCATGCATGGCATATTTCATCTCTTCTTTAGGAAGGCTTGTAAAGTACTTTGTAAATGACAAATTTAGAAAGTCATTAAGCACAGTATCAAAGCTGGGTTGCTTAAGTGGATCCAATTTTGATGTGCTCTCAAAACCTGAGGGCACTTCTGATAGGAAGTGGTTTCCTAATGAGGGAATTGACTAGCAGGAATAAAGACTTAACTACACATCAACTACAATTTTGTCCAGGTAAATGACTTGTGCATTCAGTGCAGGGGGAAGCTAAATAATGGGGTTAAGGACAAAAAATGAATATATAGTACTGGTAAACTTTAAAGCCTTGTGGAAAACAAGAATATGAAATGATAGTACATAAAATCTTAATCATTTGTTGCAATTTTAATATAACCCAGTAACACTGTAGTATAGGTAATCAGGACAGTGTGATGGAAGAAGTGCTAAACATGCAGGTATTGAGAGAGCTGAATACATACTATCTGGAGTAGAGTGTGTGTCGATATTATGGTGAGTAAGGATGGAGATGTGGCAATGGTAACAGCTGTCTCTTATGCATGGTGCAGTGAGGTCTTATCTTACATCATGGGTGTCTGTAATCTTCTTTGAGTCAGGGTTTCAGTGTCTGTAATATTTGTAAATTGTAATTTCTCTGAGGTGACAGTGATTTCAGCACCTCTGCCACAGTCTATGCCATGCTCTGGCTGCTGCGCCTTGACCATAGTGCTTGTTGTCCATATACCATTCGAGGACCTGGCTGAAGCTGTCTCATGTTCTGCATCTCTCTCTTCAGAGTGACTTTTTTGGATTATATGAATGTTCCCTACATGGTCACATGAACCAAGGCAACCAGGAGTTGAGACCTGGGAAATTAAATCCAGTATTTAGCCAGGAAACTGAGGAAAACAGAAATATAGGCTGGTGAATTAAGGCTACCTGGAAAATACTGCAGTAGCTGGGCTCATAAACTGCTGAGGCTAGCAATGATCTTCCTTTTTCCTGAATTTGTAAGGAAAGAGCTTTTGAGTGCAGCTGTGTCTACATCATTGTGTGAAGGTCACAACATGGAGGGCTTTTTTAAAAAGCTCTTGAAATAACCATGAGATTTTTCAATTAATATTTTAATTATAAGCCTTTCCATCTACTAAAGTAAAATGATGAAACTATGTTTAACAAGAAATCCATTACAGCACATCATTCAGTTTGTCAATTATTAGTATTAGTAAGGCAAACTTAGATGATATAGGTGACCTAGGTAAGGAAGCGGCAGCGCCTTTGTTCAAAGTATAACTGAGTTAGAATAATGCCTTTCTCTACTTTTCCGTAACAGAGATGTGTATCTGATAAAGGTAATCCGGCTTGGTAATAAATGCATTGTGAGTGGCTGAGGAGCAATAAAGCCTTTGCATGAAGGTTTGCCTGTACGTGGTGTTTAACAAAATTTCTCATGGTGAAAAAAAAAAAAAAAATGTATTGCACATTTCCCTTGTAAACTGAAGCACACATCACAGGAAATCATACACTAAATTTATTTTCTGTTTTGCCTTTCAAAAGACTGTGAAATTTTACCAAAAGCCTCCTCTAAATTTGTCAAGCCAGATACTTTGCTTAGGTAGCATATCACACTATTAATAATCTACCTAATTATAAAGACTTGCATATTTCACTGATTAGTGCATAATTAGGTCAAGGTACATACTGTTTTTCTAGTCAACCCTTCATTTATGAAGCTTGGCCTGAGACTGACCGATGAACTCTGGTTGTACAGTGAATTCCTATTTACCATATATTTAAAACTACACACATAGATGGCTGTTTATTACGGTTTCTAAGTATTTCATTTGATATTACACTTTGTGTTTACACTCTGCGTGCTGATCTTTTCAAGCAATCTGGCAGCTTGTCGAAGACTGTATTTAAATTGATTGTTAATGTGATGTTGAAATTTAACATTCTGTTCAGGTAGAATAGAATTCATCTTTAGTTAGAAAATGGATAGGAAACTATACCTTAGCTCTTTTAGTGACAAAGATTTAATATGTATATATTAGAATAAACAGAACTCATTGAAAACTAAATAATCCCATAATTACTGAGATTCAAGAGAGATTGTTATTACTTACTCTCTTTTATTAAACTTTTTTTACTCTAGTTCTTAAGTAGTAAATTACAAAAATGTGCCATAAGTTCCATTCCTTAAATCAGAGGAGAGGAAATCTAATTCATGAGCCCAAGTTTTCTGGTTTTACCTATAAAGTTTCTTTTATGATTCAACTTTTTGCAGAGGCTCCTGACAGAATTGGGTGACTTCTGTCAGACAGTATAGGAACAATCTGGAGCTCAACTATTTTCTTTACTTTTAATTTCAATATATTTCACATGGATTAAAGACAACTTTCAGCTTAATTTAGGCTTTTACACATTCTATGACAGTCTCTTTCCTTGACATTGAAAAGGGAAATACTTTAATATATTTGTTCATTCTTTCTGCAGCATTTGAAATTGCTGACTCACTGACATTCTTGCTGTAAGATGCTATCGGGATGATTTGCAGTGCTTCAGAAAGGCTAAAGTTCTGCCTCTCGAATCAAGTGAAAGATTTCTTATGAGCAGCTGTTTGTCCACTTCCAAAACACTCGCCTGTTAAGTCTTTGGCTCACAGACCTCTCATCAGTGTTCTTCAACGTCTCAAAAGCCATTGATAGCACTACAGAAACTATGCTGAAATCTTAACCATGTGTGAATAGGAAATACTATCTCTGATAAAAATAGAGGACCATTTTTCAGTTTATAGTTTGTCCATCTGATGGTTAAAGAACGTCATATTAGACCGGAACCCATTAAAGGAAGATATGGTGGTACTGGAGAGATGAAAGCATATGTTGCCTGCTATTGAAGGCCAGTTGTCATTGCTCTCAAAATTAACCACCTGCCTTTTGCAACTGACTGTAGGAATGCTTTCCATGTAATAAGTTTAAATGAAGCAGAAGCTTTAAATGTTTTTTGAGACTGAATAATTTATCTCATTATAATGTGTTACTGTTTGTCACCAGAGGGTGCCATTGCTGTGATCTTTACATTCTTGTGCTAAGAACCACTGAATTTTGGAAGAGGTACTGCTTCTAAATGGTACCTCTTTCTTTAGTTGTGTAAAACAATGGCAAGAAAAAGTGACATAACCTTGTGGCACAACTGGCAGCAGAGCTATGTGTAGATTCAATTCTTCAGGTTCTGTTGCTTTCAGGAAATCAAGCAACAGTTGGAACAACGAACAACCAAGTCCTAAAAAAGGACTGTTTCCTGAGTATCCACTTGGGTTTGTTATGTAAATACTTTTAAGTAGCACTACTCACACTGTAGTTGTGTACAAACTCTACATCACTCATTTCTCTACTGAGAAAGTCACCTCAGGTTTCTAGATACTTAGTACTGTTCAGCAGAACAACGCTGGTGTCAGAAGAAAAGGCAGTTTTATTTGTGAATGAAGTTGCAGAAAGCGGTATAGTTACTAGAAAATAAGTTGCTAATATACTCTGTGCTGGCTCCTCAAGGCATCCTGTTCAACATCCCTCTCCTAATATTAAAAATGTGTAGGAGCCTTAGGTTTGTATGTACTATCTGTTCACCTAAGTCTGTGGTTGCACCGTAATTATCCATCTGTGGTCGGCTGATAAGGTCTGAGAGAGACATTTACATAAGCTGGACTCTAAGAAACTTAGTTGATTCATGGAATATATCACAGGTACAGTTCATTCACACAGTGTGTCAGACTGTATTTAGATGCAATATGAACTCATATTTATACCCTCCATCCTTTGGTATTTTCTCTGTGCTCCCAAATGCACAATGCAGCTATCCAGGTAAATAAAATTAAAATATGAACTTATCAAGCTTCCTTTCCTATAGACTAAGATGGAAGAGGAATTTTTGGTAGGTTTTTTACTTTTTAATTGTTAAGAACCATGCTAGTATTATCGAGGGCCTTGAAATAAACTCTCTGTGGGACAGATTGTACAGCTGAGCAACAGTTCAGTGGAAAAGATGGCTTTTGTGATTCCTGAAGTTGTTATATCAGAAGTTGCCGACTGTTGAAGTTGTTCAAAGGCTTTCCAGTGGCATATTCCTGATACGGAGAGGAAGACCATTCAGTTGATTAAATTGTACTTGCCAGGAAGTTCAAGACACCTATGGAAACTGATACTTCCTTGCCATGTTTGCCCTATTGAAACTGAGATACCATCTTGTAAGAAGGCATAATATAATTCAATTACAACAACATGCCTGTAGGCAAGGCAAAATATGTGAGCATCATTTGTTTGCTTAAAGCCATGACTGTCATTCAGAAATATTGAAAGATAGCAGTTGGATTTTTTCACACGAATGGTTAAGGGACTTTTCTCAACATCAAATTAGTGTTCAAGAGTGAAAATATAGCTTCTGTTTCCTCAGATGCTGAGCTGTAAGAATGAGTAATTATGATTCCTGGGGGAGGGAGCGGGGGGGGGAATCTTGAGTGGTACTAAAAAAGAAATGAGTTTATTAGTTTTCCGTAGAACACTTGTATTTAGTAAACCTGAAATAAATTGAATTATAGTGAAGTTACTCTTCTTCCCAGTTTTTTGTCAAAAGAGGGGAATTGTTTTCAAGGAGTCGTATGCTATTTTTGTATCTCCCACATAATAGTATAGCTTTAAGCTATATTACAAAGCTATATTACACAGTGTGAATAAGGGTAAAACAAGGGAATGGATAGAATTGCTTAACAGAGTGGAGTTTGTCTTTTGTAGCTCTCTTTTTTTTAAAAAAAACCCCTTATTTTTGCCAAGTAAAACACATCATCATTAACACCTGTGCTAAGAAGTTGTCTCTGAACAGTTTCGTACAATGAACAGAAAGAAGATGTGGGGTAGGAAGGATTAGGTCAACGCTAAGACTGTGACCTCCTGCAGTGTGAAAAGATGAGTGGGTGAGAACAGTGGGACATGAAGTGCAAAGGAAAGAGGAGTCAAAGGAGGCTTATCAAATGCTAAGGTTTAGGGTAGCCCATGAAACAATCCACCTGTGCAAGGAAGTAGTAATCTGCCATCAAAAATGTTTTTACTAACACTGTGTGTTTGCTGTCTTTCTAAAGCATGCTGAAGCAATACAGAGAATAAGTTTTGATGGTTTTCATCTGTATATAAACGCTGAAGTTCACTTTAATAACCTCTTTTATTGTAGCAAACCTTCTAAGCTGTTGGCCTTCAATAGTTCATGTGCCAGTGAATGCTACAAGATTGCTAGGAATTAAATACTTGTATTTGTGTTACATGTTTGTGAATGAGAGACAAATATTTGGAGTTTTATTTTCTTTCTTATTTTTATACATTTCATACTTATTTTTAAAGTTAACAATAAATCAGTTTGTTTCCTTCCTTTGCAGAACTCTCTGCATTTTCAGTATGAAATATGCCCAGCCCTGTCAATATATCCCTAGGTAGCTGCTCAAAGTCTCCTTGAGTCTTGATGGTCTAGATTAATTTGCCACTTTAATTTTCTGGATAATTACTGCGTACTTCAAGACCACTTCTGTTATGATACATAGCCAGTTTTTATTCTTTGAGATACTTTATTTCTTGACCAACAATTTAGCTTCCCTAAGAGTATTGGAAGATGTGTTCCCATATGCAGTTTAATCCTGATTTTGGGATTGGATCATGCTCCAAGCCTGTCCTCTGTCTGTGTCAATCAGAACTCATTGTCCTCTTTCCTGTGGACTCTCTATTTGTGGACTTAATGTCCTTAGCCAGAAGTAAGGACATTCTATACATAACGCTGTATCGGCTCTCTTATGTGACAGAATACCAGTTTTTACTGGTATTTTTCATGCTATTTTTCTCCTATAATTTTCAGTCTTGGTAAAAATATTAAGGCTTTTGCTAGTCTTTGCCTGAAACACCATTTATTCTCCCTTTCTGCATTGTTGGTTTTTTGGAGGTTTTTTTGGTATAACATAGTGTTTTGAGCTTATGACTTTAATATGGTTCCAGATAATCTCCTAGTTTTGTTTGACACGTGATGGCTTAAAAGCACTCTCTATAAAGTAGAATATTACAGCATGAATGTGCAAAGGGAGGGTTATTTTTTTTTTCCTCGGTTTGATGAATTCTTTGCATGGCTTAAAAAAATGGAGAAACAGATTGTCTTACAGAAATAATGATCATCCTAGAAAAACAATCTGAAGAAATCAATATTTTTCTTTTCTCTACTTTTGTCCCTCCTTATTTGAGTCTAGTTTATGAAATAACTGCATATTAGAAATGCTTTGAATCATTTCTATGATGATAAATTTTGACAATATTTCAAATATTGGTTTTATGTATTTCCTTTTTGTTAGTCTTGTTGTGCCATATTTACTGCAATAGTACTCTTATTTTTCCTAGCAAGAAAGAAATAGATTTTTTTAACAAACAAAAACTTTTCAATTTTAAATGTGATTTGAAGCTCCTAAAGTCTTACTTGAGCTCTGCTGTTATGTCTCAGAGGAGTAGAACATACGTGGCAACTACTCCAGAAAGATCCTCTCAAAAGAACATATTAAAGATGAAATATAAGGATTTTTAGATCAAAAGGATAATGATTTTTTAAAATCTTTACTATGTGATAAATTAATCACAAGGTTTTATAAAGATGTACAAACTTGCACAAGGAGAGAGAAGAGAAAGTAGACAGTGACTTTGAAATTAATCTAGACATAGACCTAAAGACATAGTTTCAGAAGTTTCTTATAAACCAACAGACTAGTACTGCAGCATATGCATTTGTTAGAAATCCAAACTGTGTCAGGGTGTGTGATGTGAAAAATTATTGATATGATGCCAAATACCATATTATATAAGATATTTTATTGTATTTACAGAGACGCTAGAATGCTCTGACATAAAATAATCGGGAGTAGTGCAGTGACTGTTCAGAAGCCCAGCAGTAGCCTTTTGGCACCACTCAAGTCTTCCTATGCAGTATAAGCTGTTTATACCAAGCAGGATGAATGCAATTAGACTTTTTTTCTGCAAGTAATTTATTTATTTATTTATTTAATTTATTTTTATTTAATTGAATATTAATAATGTTTTTCCAAGAAGTATTTTAAGAAATAATAAGATAGTAACTTCATTATTATAATTAATCAATAATAGTGAGGGAAAGTTCCAGGTTACATGCATAGAAATTGTGAATTTATGGCAATGATGTAAAAATGTGGTGATTGTAAGTATGGAACATAGAATAAAAACACACAGTTCTAGCAGTGCTGAGTGTACTAGTGTGTAATCCATGCTCCATTTATTTCTGCACAAAAAAGTATTTACCAGTCTAGGAAGTGGCTGCAAACCTGATGAAATTAATTCTGTATACTGACAATCTCAAAATACTTGATTCATCTTAAAGATTTTCTGAAGTTTGAGGAATTAAAATAACACAGGCAACTTTTTTACAGACTTTTTCTTATGCTATTCAAACAGAAAGTTCAGTAAGTGAGTTCTGGTAATTCTGTACAATAATTTCTATGAAAAATCTACCCTGTTAGGTAAATTCTTTTCCACTGCTATTATTAAAGAGCTAATATAAAGCCCTTGCCAAACAGCCTTTATTTAGCAGTAGCAAGATCATCATGCAGGTTGAACACGTGCTTGAGTACTGGTTCATACTCTAAATGAAGTATTTGGAAGAAAAATTATCTCCCAGTGATTTAATTCTGTAAGGAACGTTATCTGTCACCCAGGCACACTCTCACGTGGGACCATAACAGGCAGCACAAAAACTGCATTTGCACCATATGCTTGCTTCAAACCTGAAGCAGTGTCTGGTGCCCAGGCATTCCTACTTTTCATGTCCCAGTTCAGGATGCCCTTTGATGGGGTGATGAGATTGCACAACCCCTCAGTTCAGGCTGTCCCAGCACTGTGCTGCACCTTGGCTCTTTTTGCCTTGTTCTGCATTAGAAGAGATATACCTCTACCGGTTTAAGCTGGGCTGCCTGGCGTTAGTCTGGTGACCATCACTTCCCACCTGTGACTGTTGAACTCCCAGTGTGAACAGCCCTCTGTGTTGAATCTGAACGTCAGCTGAAGTATGTTTATCTACCAGTAAGGGGAGAGTTTGAAAGACCAACCAGTTTGAAACTTCAAAATACGGCTTTACTAGCTCGATACTCATTAACAATAAACATTTAGCTCTTGATGGTGATTCAGTACATACTTGCAAAGCTGGTGCTCACCAGCCTCGCAGGGCTGGGCTGCTGGCTGAGCTCCCCTGCACTCACTGCTGCCCAGAGCCTGCGAGTGAGGAGCTGGAACCAAAGTGAGTACCTTTATTTTCCCTGTTTTTCCTCACTCTTCCTCAGTGTTTTTATGCATCTTGACCTCCTTCCCCAAAGGCAGGATCTCATTTGCTCCTAGCATTGTGTATCTTATTTTTAGGACCATATTCCTCTGGACCATCTTTCCTGCTTGTTCTCCAGTCCTTCTTCTTATCTTGCAGATTTTACTTCTCACACGTGTTTTCCTGTGCCCCCTTTGTCCAACTATATCACAACTCTCCTTTTGCCCCTGTGTGGTTATATATTATTTATGCACTTAATTTAACAGTGTTACAAATGTTTCCAATTTGTTGCTGATTGTGTTTCTTGCAGTGTTTCAGTGTTAAAGGATGTTCATGTGCTGGTGCAAGTTGTGCAGGTGTTATGCAGAGCCCTTCTGTTGAGGTGGAATGCAAGCATTCTGCCTCAGGGATATGGCAGCCTCTGCTTTGACTGTGTTGTCTCTGGACAAAAGGAAATTTTAAAAAGATTAGCTTAAAATGCAACTTTTAAAACATTTTTTTTTCTTTTTTTGCTTCATTACAACCTTCATGTAACCCATTTCTGTCCGTAGTGTACAGCAAAGGGAGCTGTTGCAGCTGCCCTCAGCTGTCCTGCTGTATCCCAGCGCGCAGTGGTAACCCAGGGCACGGAGAGCAGCGCTGCATGGACCTTTCTCTGTTAGAGGGGATGTGAGTTAGGAGTCAAGCTCTGGTTCAAAAGCTGCTTTGATTAATACAGCTATTAAAACAGCAAAAAATGTTGTAGCAATAAATCAGTTCCCTAGTATACATAGGATCTGGGTGATGAAACCTGTCTTTTATTTACTTGTTTTTTCACCACTTGTGGGTTTTTTATCATGCCTTTGGCTGTGTATAGGATTTATTTTTGTTCAGCTCTGTTGTGTGCTGAACAAAATATGCCCCAGAGTCCCAAGAAAAGCTTACTGTGATTTAAATGAACAGTGATATTCACCTTCTGAGTCAAGACTAAGCCATACAGTATTTCTGCGATAGCCATGGCTGCATTATCTTTTTGGCCCCTACAACTGATAAGGGGCCAGGAGTCCACTGATCACTGCTCCTGGGCTTCTCCCCCACTTCACGCTGGGTTTGAAAGAGATACTTGGTGACTTAAGACGTAGATGCATAATCTCTACATTTTTGAATGGGAATTAAATAATCGTTTTGGTTCAGACACAGGTGATTTACTGCTTGTGTTCGCTCAAAGGCTGCTAGCGAAAAAGATTTCCCTAGAAAATAACTAGACAGGAAAAATGAATTGGACTTCTGAGGATTTGAAGTATAAAATACAAAATTTACAAGAATTTGGTATACTGTCAGACTTAGACTTTTTCCCCTGATATACAGAATTTGTGTGATCTGCTCAGTCTAGCATCTTATTTCTGATATATATTTTTACAATGCCATTTGTCATTCCTTTTTTATTTTCTTTTTTAATGTAAGCATTTTATGACAGAAATTCTAAGTCCAGTTTGGAGTGTTGTTCTTGGGACATCTGTCTCCTTAGAACTTGAATGAAAATACAAGATGTCTATTAGAATAACACAGTGTCACCAACAGTGCTTGAAAGTGATAGAAGAGGTGATGGTGCTTCCTTATGTTTCTCTCATCGTATATCATGTACTATGTTTCATTTGTGTGTCTATGTGGGTAGTTCTTTGAAAAAGAATAATGAACAGGTCCAAGATGTGATATCAGATCTAGTTAATCAGTGTACTAGAAATACATTACCCTAAATCGTGGTTAGGAAAATAGTAATCAAAGTCTTGAGTTTCTTTTCGTTTGGGGAGACAGATGGCATATCTGCTTAATGGCAAATATCCAAAAGAATTTTTTTTTTTTAAATCCTATCTTTCAAAACATGGCAATCAGAATAATCTTGGAAAGGAACTATTAAATTTAATAAGCCATATGTTCAGTGAATTTACTTATTTTGTTCTGAGATGTAGAAATAAAATTCACCTCTGTGTCCTTTTGTGTAAATTAAATGCCTTATTCTCTGCTACACAATTAAGATATTTAACAAAGTTCCAAATGTGCAGCATATTATTAGCCAAATACAGCAACTAGTTTTCATGCTGCTAAAATAAATGCATTTAGGTGAACAGTCTGCAGTTTACCAGAGTTCCCTCTGTGGAGTTCAGCGTGTTTGAAGATCAGATTGACTGGCAGCTTCTTTGGTATACATAAAACAGATCTAAAATTACTTCAAATAGAAATTCTCTGAGGATTGTATCATCTTTGCCATTCTGTTGTACTGAAGATGCAGATGTGCCAGACTGTTCTGCAGGATTATAAATGCATTAGTGAAACCCTAATACACTCCCTAACAAATATATGCAGTGCAAGAGGTTTTCTTAGCCATCTTGTACCCACTCATTTTATTTATTTCATGTAATTGGCATGTTGTTCTGCTTTTATAGCTTGTTAAAATGAGATGTGAAAATGACTGTAGCTAGTGGCTGCTGGAAAATCTTTTCCCATGGTAGGCAGGAAGAACATTTCAGAAAAAATACATTGCAGATTTTAAAGCACAGTGTTCTCCCAGTGAGGAGCAGAGATTAAAACGATGGATGTAATGCATTAGTATGTATAGCAGAAGCAAGTTTTAATGACCTTGGATATATAAATGAACATCATCTACAAATGCCTAAGTGTTGACATGGCATCCTATTGTAGGTGCAAGGATACCGGTGTAAGCCAGGGCTCCTTTGCGCTGTGCTGCTAATGCTGAGCATAGATGTGGTGTGCAGAGTCTGGTGGTAGCAGGGGCTTTTTTATTTTTTTTTCCTCCTTCAAAGAAAATGATAAGAGAATACTTGGAATTAGGTTTTCTGAGCATCTTCCTGCTCTCCCTTTCTAGCAAATAGTGTGTGTTCCTTGATTGTGTTTTTCCCCCCTCTGCTGTTTGGGTGCAAAGTCTATGTCACCTGATGATTCCTTAAAAGCTGGTCCTTGCTGCCATCCGCCGGACAGTTGTGATTCAGAGTGGAAGTGCAGAGGAGTATTTTCTCTTGACTTTTCTGTGCAGCCTGACCTATATTCCCTTGCTCCATGAAATTCACTGTGTCTATCTGTTCTAGCCCTACCCTTTTCTTTGAGAGTTTGGTTTCTTGGTTTGCCAAGGGCTAGGTCATTCAGCCAAGTTTGTGGTTTGGAAAGGGGTTTTTTTGGTTGCTGCTGGTTTTTTTCAGTTTATTTTTTTTTTCTCCTGCCAGTATAGCAAAGTTGAAAACATACTGCACAGATTTTCTTTTTATCCTTCAAGAGTCTGCTGCCTTTATATCTCCCCTTGGCTTGTTAAAACATGGGCTATTGATGTGATGGTGAAACCTGCCTGGAAATTTTTTTGCTGAAGGAATCCAGGAGAAATGGACCCTGTAGGTTAATGTTTTTAATAAAGTTGTGTTTCCATATTATTATCTTTCTCTTCCCCTTCCTTCCCCTCTCTCATTTCTGTGTCTCTATGAAATGACTTTTAGATGGACATTGACCTTAGCTGTTAGCATAAAATGAAGTTATTTTTCAAAGGAATATTGTCACAGTCCTGATGATACTATTCTGTGGGCTTTAGTCAACCAACAAGTTGCTTCAATTCTGTGGAATTCTTTCCATAAATTACTGTGGTGGTGAACTCCTTCAGCTTACCAGATACGATGAATGAAAGCATTTTTCATTTAAAGAGAGAGAGAATTATTATGTAACATACTTTGTAGTGCTGTCTCCTTTTTCCTTCTCTTTAACTATAAATATTTCCCACTTCCCTCTGTCAAAATATAAATCTGTAAGTAATTTGTGCAGAGAAAAATCGAGACTCAAGATTGTAGTAAAAATTGGAAGATAGGAGCATCTAATTTTGCTTGCCAGCATGTTGTATTTTGGAAAAAAATACTGTAAAAGAATACAAGTACCACTTTACATATATGAACTATACAACAGCTAATTGAAGTCTGATTATGTTTATCAGTCATTTGGAATTTCTTAACAGTTGTTGTTTCTCTGTATGTGTAGTGCACTTGATAGACTTTGATGACTTTTCCAAAAGGAAAAGAAGGACCTACGGACCTCCAAAACTACAGAGCTCTCTGCACTGTTATATCTGCTAGAATAGATAGACCCTACCCCCAGGAGAATTTGTTTTTAATTTCTAGCACCAGATGATAATTTACTAGCAGAAACACGAAAAATCAAATGCCATAACATTTGAATAATGCATAGTATTAACTGTATTTTAGCTTCACACTAAATTCAAAATAGCCTTAATAATCAATCTTCTACCATAGGATGTTTGCAGTTCTAGCTGAGAGAAGTTGTACTGAAAGAGTTCCTTGCATCAGGACTTGCCTGTAGTAGTTACCCCAGTGCACAGGCAAAGGCTGCATAGGCAGAAGGAGCATCCATTTTCATTGCCTTCCTCTTAACGCAACCACATAAGAGTGGCCTTATCTGTGATTCTCAACTCACCCAAATTAGACCTGTGTAGTGATTCTGTGTTTATTAGCAAAAGCAGCTAATGAAAATAAATTCAAAAATTATACCAAGTTGATATAAAATGTGAGGCCTGATAAACTTACTTGCCTATTCTAAGTCATGCAAACCCAAATACAGTTGTTTGGTAGGGCCTCATTTAATACATTTCATGGTTCATTTATGTTTTGGGTTTATTACTGTAGTGGCAGGGCTAGTTCTGAACTGTAAAGCACAGTATATACTGGAATGTAGATCTAACATGTAATTGAGAAAACCTAGGGCTTAACTCCAAGAAACTTTGGCTGGGTGAACTGTGAGCAGATGAATACAGTGCCTCCTCCCCCGGAGTCAGGATACTCCAGCCCATTGTGATGACATAAATTACCACCTTTTTATTCTGCTATGGCAATGAACTGTTGAGGTACGATTAGACAGGAAGCCATGCAAGTGCTCAGTGTGTACGTGACTACTTTTAAAGAAATGCTTTCTAACTTTTTTTTTTTTTTTTCTCCTGGATTACACTGTAGATACTGTCAGATTATTTTCTGTGATTTGAATTGCCATCAGGAGAAACACACAGTCTTTCTGTGATTGTTATCCTTCTAGTTTTTAAGCTATAGTGACATTAAAAAAAAAGAGATTACAATGCTGCACACCATGATTTTAAATGGCCTTTTCAGTTTTTAACTGCTCTTGGAAAATGAAAGAGGATTTTGGTTTCAGGATTTCACCTGAGAAAGTACAAGACAGTAGAGGAGTTCTACTGTAATCACAGTGTCCTCTGTCACTAAGGGGCATTACACTATCTCACTGCTGGCTCATTGCTTGACCTGGAAATTTGCCAGACTGGGAAAATTTGGTGGTGCTGGTCAGTTCAGTGGTATGTGAGGCTGTTTTGTAGTTGTTTGGGGAATGAGCTGCTGACTCACTGCCTCAAAGTGGGACAGGGAGAGTCAGAAGGGGAAAAGTGAGAAAACTCATGGATCAAGATAAATACAGTTTAATAAGTAAAGCAAAAGCTGAGCACACAAGCAAAGCAAAACAAGGAATTCATTCCCTTCTTCCCCTTGACAGGCAGATGTTCAGCCCTCTCCAGGACAGCAGGGCTCCATCACATGTAACAGTTGCTGGGAAGACAAAACACCATCACTCCAAATGTCCCCCCCTTCCTCCTCACTTCCTCAGCTTTTCTTGCTGAGCACGATGTCCTATGATGTGGAATGTCCCTTTGGTCAACTGGGGTCAGCTGTCCCGGCTGTGTCCCTTCCCAGCTTCTTGTGCACCCCCAGCCTCCTTGCTGGCAGGCAGCTTGGGAACAGAGAAGGCCTTGACGCTGTGTGAGCACTGTTCAGCAAAACCTGAAACCGCCCTGTGTTATCAACAGTGTTTTGGCCACAGATCCAGATGTGGACCATACAACACCATATGAGCTATCATGAAGAAAATTAACTCCATTGCAGACAAAACCAGTACAATGCTGAAGGGGAAAACAATTCTCAAATTAACACTGGCTGACAGTTGCTTTCAGAAATATTCAATAAGCAGTGACATTACCATTGTATGAAAAGAAGTTCGTATAAAATGCTGAATAAAAGTAATATTTAATAAGCTAGCAAAAATCTTTATATTACCATGCGTTCTAGAAACCTGTGGTTTGTTTCATGGCAAAAAATTAAGTTGCAAATTGGAAGAAAAAGAAAGTTTCCATTCACAAAAAAAGCATACCTTGCAGAGCACTGGTTTTCTGGTGCTTTTTATTACTGTCTTCTTGTACAAGAGAAAATTTATTTAGATACTTTAAGGAAATAAAGTAAGAAAAGTTTTTCCACTATTAAAATACTTGAGAAGTTGCTGGGAAAAGGTGTGGTTTTTATTCTGTATACCAATATAAATTTTTTAGAAAAAATATTTACAGTATAACATTTGATTTCTAGATAATAACATAGCACCTGCTAGAAGTGTTAAAGAATGATCAAGTGTTGTGTGCCTGTTTCAGTGTAAAATATTGAAAGATGAAGCATAGCAAACACATTTATCTGCTGCAAATCAGTTTGTCTCAGAAAAGACTCAGTTAAATTTTATGGAGCCTAATTTTGTTACTGATACACCTTCTGAAATTTATCTGATATACTGCATTTTTCTTACCCAAGAGGTGAAATGAATCATCCTTTTCTTTCTCTTCCAGGATGGACAGTAAAAATAAAGCCACCATATGCCATTTATGTATAACTGGCATGATTTACTGCACATCTGAATATAAAATCATAAAACTTACAGGACATGGTTAATACATAACCATCAAAATAACAGAGTGCAATTCTAAATTTATGAGGCTGAACTTAACACTGAATATCAAATAAGAACCACATTGATTTCTGTAGCGCATGGCTTAAAAACACATTAGGTGGCATAACTGCAAGACAGTACATTGATTTAAGCGTAAAAGGCATAGCACTCAATACTTCACCACCTAATGTTTCCCAGTAATGAACAAAGCTGTTGTATATTGATGAAAAGAAAATTTTTTGTTTTGTTAGATTATGGTACTCAAGCAGATGCCTTGCTTTTAGACTAGGTAGGCATAATTTGAATTGTGCTTAATAACAAGTAACATTGGACACCTTGAAGAGGGAGCACACAGTGATCTCTGCATAATATGTTTTAAGAAATATGTATTTAGTCTGGCCTTAACGTAAGCCTGAATTCAGGCACCCTCATTTCAGGGAAAGTGCTTTGGCAGGTACAGAAGATTCATTGCATGTTGGAGGCCTCTAATCGCTTTTAAAATGTTAAACATTTGCCTTCCTGAATCATGGCCAGAGAGTAAGTCTATAAATCTCTATCACCCTTGCTCACTGAGTTTTGCCAAAATTAACTCTGTTTACATCAGGAAACACACTTTTGCCTTGTTTTAGGCCCCAATACACAAAATGCCTCAGCAAGTGAAGAGATTCATTGACTTTACTCTAAGCTTCCCAAATGATTAATTGAATTGACATTGGCAATTCATCTAGATTTAATCTTGAGTAGAAAATTCTATGTGGGGGTTGAAATCTTGTCTGTTGAACATGGTTTCCTCACAGTATACCATATCCAGAGTGGTATTCTTGTCCTTTTCCATGCCCCGATAGTGCAAACAGGACTTAAAGGAGCTCGATTAGTGGCTTCAGGTGAGTGCAGTCCCTTGTCACTGCCAGGTCTGGGGAACAGCCACCCATGCACTCAGTGCTACCCTCCATGGGGTCATGCAGGAGAGCTCTGCTCCCCATTTTGTGAGAACAATGAGGCAAAAATATGTTGGTGATGAAGGTTACAGCTACTTTTGAGCATGCACTTACGTATATTAGATGCACTTGTGCGCACACACACAGATATATATATATCAGAGTATTGTTGAGAACCGGTAGCACCTTCTGCAATATGACAAGTTTTTACGTGCCTATAAAATCTGCCTACCCCCGCGTTAGGTCTGTGGCATCTTGCAACACCAGCCCTTTGGATTGTGTAGATTTCTTAGCTGAACTGAGAAGATATCAGATCAGAATCTGTGTTGCATACTCAGAAATTTCTTGGGGTACTAGTTTGATAGTCAGCGTTCTAGAAGGAAAAATTTGAGGCAATCTGCATTTTGGTTATCTGCCTGCTTTTTGGGTTACTTTTTTTTTTTTTTTAATCCTACAAAGTTTAAGTATTAGTCTTCGTGACATGCAAAATGGACTGAGGTGTTAGAGAATAATGTTTTTAATCATCATTGACATTTTCAGAGAAGATTAAAATTTAATAAAATTAATTGTCCATGTTTGAATGGCTCACTTTGCAGTTAATCATACACCTTTAGCTTCCACTACAGATATACATTTCTTTTCTGCAGTGCTTTTTTTACCTTGAAACTATGGTAATTATGATAATTTATTAAATAGTTGGTTATAATTTTTTCTTCAAATTAATGTGATGTAATTGTAAGTTTTGCTTAGTGTGAAATAAACTACTTTTCTAATCTTGTTGAAAAAGACCTTTTCTGAACAAATATTTTTTTCTTTTCTTTTTAAAGGAAAATTTCCTACTTACTCAAAGAATATAACTTACTGGGATTGTATTTAATGCCAAGTAGAGAATACATTGCTTTTACTGCTGTGCATCTCTAGTAATATAATTTGAAGTGCTAGGGCCCTTTGCATCCATTTCTGAATCTATTATTAGTTGATTAAATTAACTGGCTGGATCAGTACAGTGAGAAGAGACACAGTAATGATATTACAGAATTAGTATGCTATGATGAATTGTCATGAAAAGTAACTGTGACAGCCCTGTGGCCATATGCACTTAGCCATGCAATTTATAGTCATTTGAAAAGCCAAGGACTTTTCAGTTTTGGTTAGGAAATTTGTTCTTGCTTTTGACAGAAGTTGAGCGATATGTGTGTATCGAACAAGAGAGGGTTTACAGTGCCAAAATGAAAAGAAATCAAAGGCTCTCTTCAACTGCTAGCATTTGGGTGATTTGCAGAGAACAAGCTACAGAAAAGGATGACTTTTATTGTAGCTGTGCCAGTTCTTTTAAATAGATTATGATATGATAGTACATAGTGCATATGATAGTCCAGTTCCTTTACAGTTGTAGAAAATAATATTGCTTATTGATAAAAGTGAATGCAATCTTGTATCACAATTTCAGTAGTTATAGAGCACCACAAATTATGGTACAGCAGCAGTGCCTGTTTAGCAGGACAGTAAATACAGCTGGTTTTTATTCTTACGACTGATTTGAGGCTATTTAAAATGTCTTATTTTGCCTTTACACAAATATTTGTAAGTAAAATAGAGATTGCCAAACACCATCAAAATTGCTGGTAATTACAGTAGGTAATCAGCATGTAAAAATTGATTCATGGCCAATATTATAGCAATTCTCACTCTTTTCAGCTTGTCCTGCTTAGTTGCTGAACACTTGGAATTTAAATTTAAAATCTTGCCACTTTAATATTTACGGTATTGTGGGTTGGCTCTCTCTGTAGTACTTAATCATTAAAACCAGTTCAACAAATATATTTTCAAAGTAGTAACAAGAAAAGCCTGAATATAAAAGCAAGCAGACTACGTGAAAAGACAGCGGATTCTATAGTTAACTCTTTCTTTTTGTGAGCCTAATAAATGGCACTAAATATCAGTACTACTATGGATACATAATCTTTACTAAACATCAGACTAAAATTCTTGTTGAGCTTTATAAAGTGGAGTGTTAATTATTTTTTTTGTAATATTGGTTATGTCAGTTAAAACCTTTGTGAAGAAAAGGGAAAGCATGAAATAATCTGATATATTTTTAGTAGTTATTTGATGAGCTGTAAAAGGAATTCTTAATTTTGTAGGTAACCACTACATAATTTTTTATGTCTCCTGGGATGGCTTCCTGGTACATATGTGCTGAAGATGATTCTTCAGACTTCTGTGTTTCCTACCTGGCGTCCCAATAGCAGAACTATTGGGAGTAGCAGTCTTCCTGCCTGTTCCAGCATGCATGTTGTTAGTTTTAAGAACAAATACAATTTTTCATTTTCATAAAACAATTTCAAATGCTAATTTGACAATAGAGAGACATTTTCATAACTCTAGTCTGAAGTAGACCTCTAAAGATTACTTAATCCATAGGCAAGGCACATCAGTTTATATGCATGGTGAAGACCTGACCACTTCTAGTCATCTGTTCCTCTGTCTTTCTCTCTGCCATTAGAAACTTTCTCTTACTGTTTAATTTGAGTCTTTTTCACCACAATTGAAGCCCACTCTTGGTTGTTTGGTTTATAATGAAGAATGGATTGTTCCTCTGCTGAAGATTTTCTGTCTTCATTTAATTATTAGGTTCATTTCAAATCTTGTGTTTGAGCCATATGTATTAATTTTTTTGAGTTAATACATTAAGCAAAACATGTAATATAATATAGTCATAAAAATAATGTCCCCGACACAGTTTTCAGTAACATGAACTGGCAACGGTTTTGTTACTTTACTGGTAGAAGTCTCAATATTAGTAAAGTGCTAAATACTACTGTCAATACTGCTGTTAATTAGAAAACTACTTATACAGTTCTCTAGTTTAAGCAAATACTCCCTTGACTTCAATGTAAAATAGCTCAAGTACTCATGTTTAAAAGTTAGTCTACAAAAATACTTATGTATGCTACTAAGATAAAGTGTTTGTCATCCAAAAAAATGTGTTCTTAGGGCTATGTATTTTTTTGGACTGACCTGGACAGAATCTTCCTTGAAGATGTGACCTGATAATAATAATAGTGGTGGCTGGAGTTTTGGTTTTGTTTTGTGTTTTGCCTTTATCTTTTTCAGAGATACATTAAAGAATATAGTCTAGTAAGCTAGTGTTTCGATAATTATTACATCTATTTAGCTCTTCAGATGTCATTCAGTCCATGTTTCAGTGGGATTTTGGTTTGGTCTCATGCTTTATTCCTGCAGCATTGTGAACTCTGTATTGCTACCTGCATGCAGTGTAGGTAATGAACACTACAGTCACACAGTAATTCCCTAATCTTCCTGATCTGTGTGCTGATAACAAATTAGTATTAAGTTACTCTCATGCTTATTTGCAACAGTAAGCTATGAATATGTTTTTAAAAAGCCTAACCAAACAAACAACAAAAAAGCCCTGGCACATAAATTATAACAGGCAATGTAATAATTCATTTGAGTTGTTGTTCTTCTTGCCATATTTGCAGGACTGTTATTTTTAAAAAAGACTTTTTTTGGTATTACAGTGGAAGAATCTGCTTCTGATAATAGATGATCAAAAGCTGCCTTTGTGAAATAAAGAAAACTTCTGTGGATTTTAGTGAGTATCGGTGAGTGTAGGACTAGATCCAGCGTTTAAGCTAAGAAAAATTGAATTGATAGATGAGATGAAAGTAATTTTATTTTTTATTTGCCTTACTGTTTGTGACAGGGAGGTTTTTATGATTTGGGTGTTTGATTTGGGGCCATGTTACACCTGGGTGAACTGGGGTGATTAAACTTCAGCTCTGATCTCTGAGTCACCTAATACATAAGAAGATAAGCATTTGAGATCTTGCTTATAAGTGTCTATGAAAGTGCTTGGTCGCTTTTGTAGTGTGTAGTCAGGCTTTTGAATATTTGTGGTTGACAGTAACCTTTCATGGACAGAGATCACCAGTTAGAATAAGCAAAAGATTATTTTGTTTAAAAAAAGGCAAGAAAAGCTTTGTTAGTAGAAGCTGTGAGGAACATGGGCAGTGAAAAATAGGAAGCTGTGGTTCTGTAGCATGCATCTTTTCCATATTGATGGATATTATGTGCCTTGACCCAGAGAAGGGCCTTTCAAGTCTCCAGTGCCTGGACCACTGTACAAAATACTCCTCAGAAATAACAGCGAGTCAAAATGACCTGAAAAATATTACCCAGAATATTTTGTTACCGTATATCTGTATTTGGAATCTAAAGAGCACTTAAACCTGAGCGGGATAACGATAGTTGCACTGAAGAGTCCACTCTTGCTACCCGTGGAAATGAATGCCTTTGATGTCCGTTCACTGCAGAGAAACGCAGTAAGCAGCTAAATGCCTTAATGCATTCTGCTGCTGAGCGATCTAAAAGCTTCCATGTGCATCGTGGAGCTTGTGCAGTAAGGTTTTCACTGTCAGCAAAGGAAAATGAATGCCTTTAGCTTTAAAGTTTAAATGCCTTGCTCAGCAGGGAGCCCAGAGAGATTTGTTCAACTGAAATGAGCTTATAATAAGGCTTTTATCCGAAGATAAGTAAGGACAACATTCAGTAGCTCTGTGCTCCCTCACCAGAAAATACAAATAGCTTTTTCTATGTGTTATGATTCTGTTATTGTCTTTCATGTGATATGTTGCAATTCATACTAATAGACATTTTCCATTGTAGACTGCCGTAAGGCTGTATTGTAACTACATTATATTTAGAAATGCAAAAAAGTTAGAGTTGCAAGTTACATATTAATTTGTTTGTTTATTTATTTTACCCCAAAAGATGAGCATTCGGATAATATCTACAGAAAGACTGACAATAGCAAGATATTTAGAACCATTTAATTGTGCTCAAACTTTACAGAGATTCAAAATACATTTAGAATAGCAGAAGAAAATCCATCAGTTCATCATGAAACACCACTCCTGGTTTAGGCAATCCCAGAGCTGCAAATGGCTTGAGGTTGAAGCAGTTTGCAGGAGCTATCACTGTGCTTGCTAATGTTGGAGACAAGGAACTAGGCTAGATGGACCATTTGTGTGACCTGGTGTGGTTATTCTTATATTCTTACTCCTGTATCTGCTTTCTTATGCAATCAAGATGCAGTTTTTGACCTGTGGGTTTCATTTGGGATTGTTAAAATAGAATTTATTACTAGAGTCTCTGTCCACTCTGTTGTTTTGTGTGTGGTGTTTGTTACAGGGTTTCAGAGTCCCTAATAAGCTGTTAACAAGCTGTCAATTATAGTGCTCATACAAATTAGTGAAACAGACAGTGAGGGACTGATGTGTACAGTATGCTATCTCAGAGGATGTAAACTAAACCCTTCCAATTTTCATCACTGTCCTTGCTGATGCTGTCTTCTTAATGTCTATCAAGCATTCATCTTGTCTTTTCTTTTATATCATGTGTACAAATTGAATACGGTAGTTAAATATCAATTAGTACAGGTCATATTTTGTATTTAATACCAGGTGCCTAAAGATAGAACAATGACATTTAGATACCAAGGACTTCAATGAATCTATCTTCATGATGGTTTAAATGTGTTATTTACAATTTGCTGGTTTTTCTATAGTTCACTGGAATAATCTTGTTTTCATTTCCACCACCCCACTTTGTATTTTCTATTCACTTGCTTTCAATATATCTTATTTTTGCTTGGAAATCCATTATTTCTTGGACTCTTTTTTTTTTTTTTTTTTTTTTTTTTTTTTTTTAAATCTTTCCCAAGGGTTGCAAGCCAGGTATACCAGTCATAAAAACTCCCATGGCTGCTTATTTATTTATTTTCTAAGTAATTCTCAGAAATGAAGTCTCATAGCTCATACTTCTTATCTTAGTCATGGTTCCCTCAGGAGTGTGCCACGAACCTAATCTCTTTCAAATTCCCCATCAAAATATCAACATAAATTTATTTGTGTCCCCCTTGGTATTCATTAACTCTTGGAATACTCACCCAATGTCATTTCATACCCTGTGTTACTAGACTTGGCTGTGTAAGCACAGATCATTATGACCTTACTAGTTCCAGTTAAAATTCAAATGCTTCTTTTTTGTGCTTACCACTGCAATATTTTTTTCATCTGTTTTGAGGAAGTGGAACAAGGTAGCAATTGGTTGACTTCGCTGTTTGACCACTAAAAGTGAAATTACTGATGGAGTACAAGAATCTAACATCTGACTGTGATGTTTAGCAAGGTTTCTATTTAGTAAAAGCATCTGGAAGATTTTGAAGGGAGTTATATAGAAAAAAAAGCTACTTTGGGGAATTTTAAAGCTAAAATGATCATCAAAAGCCTTTTAATTTGTGAGTTTCTCTTAATTATATATGCAATTTTAACTGAGGAGGGTAAAAGGTAGGTAACCTGTGATACAACTGTGAGCAGAATTAAATCCATTCCTAATTGTTTGCATCTAAATGGGAAGTGTAAAATTTTTATGTACCTGGGACTTCACAGAGAATTATGTTTTATGGGGGATTGCATAAGTAAAACAAATCTGACTTCAAAATGCACAGTTCTGTTCTAGCTTTGTAAGGTAGTCTTGAACATCCAGTTCTTTTGTGGGCTTGTGCTAATAGCTATCTACATCTTTTTATTTATGTTTTAAGAGACAGTTGATGTCCTGGCCTTAAGTCTGTGTTAAGGAACTGTAGAACATTTTAGTTTGGAAGGAATGTCTGGAGATCATCTAGAGGTCACTACCTCGCTCTTAAAAGTGCTTTATTCATCCTGCCTTGTGTTCCCTAGCATTGTACAGACTGTCTACTATCTTCAGCATGGTGATTGCAGAGGAAGGTCCCAGACACCTCAGTAAGTAGAATGAGCCGATTTCCTTGACTCAGTCCTGTCAACAGTGGTATGACTGTTGGATCAGAAGGAAATGATCTTTCACCATGCAGTATTTGACTCTTGAATTTCAAATATTTAAGCCCAATTTTAGGAGTGCATAGGTATCTATTTAACTAGAGTTAAATACTCTTAACTAAGTATTCCCCAGAAATTGAGTGGGTTACCTGCCTACAGACTTGATTCTGCTGAGTTGATATCAAGAGCTGTTTTTCTTCTGTGAGCTGAATGGAATCAGGATCAAGTGCTAAGTAAAGTTAAACAGGCATTCATATTCATTCAGGAGCAGTACAAAGTATGTAATGAACTTTGTGCCATAATTTTCATGTGCTATCTGGTAAGCTTATTACTTAGCAAGAGCTATTAGTTGAAGTTAGGCTCTCAATTACATGGAGACCCAATCAGGCTTTTGCTTCCCAAAGCATGCATGACTGTAGGAAGCTGATTAGAATATTTGTAGGATATTAGTGGGGGGCTGAGGAGTTGTCATTCCCTTTTCTGAAAGATGGATTTATTCAAAAAGCTATTTAATTGGATAGATAATTGATTCTATGAGGAAATTATATTTTCAACAAAAAGCTCTCACCAGTCTGATAAAAAGCTTGTCCTTTATGGTTTTTTGAAATATAAGGACAGATGTCTTACAGTTATAATTTCCCAGCTGGAACTCTGTAAGAAACATAAGAGTTGTAAGGCAGCATCGTACTGTCAGGATGTGTTTAAATTTACTTTTTTTTTTTTTTAATAGTCAACAACAACTGGCTGCAGCATCTGGCATTACTGTACATTTTTAGAATTGTTAATTCTACCAACTTTGGGAATGTTCAATCACATCTACAGGCAAAGGGTTAGAGAAGAATTTTGTTTTATTTTTAGAAATCTCTTTAATCCAAGCATTGCCATTAAGACAATGCTTTGGATTTCTTTTTCTGTAAAACAAAGTGAAGTACAGGCAGATCTGCTTAAAAAAAAAAAAAAAAGTTAAGGTTATTTTATTACCATGTAGGTTAACCACATAAAATTACAGAAATAGTATTAAAGACTAAAAGCAATACAGCTTCTCAATGCTTTTCTTTTTTCTTGAAAACTTACTTTCTTTTTATTGGTTCGAATATACATTTTGCAGTTAAAACATGGACTTCAGAGATACCGATTGTATGTTTTGGGGCAGCTGAAGAGAACCAGATATGGTGATAGTATTGCTCATGTGTAGAAAAAAGCAAAAAAGCAGGAATTAAGTGTCCCCTCTCCTCCCTCATGGCTGTAGTCCCCAGAGAAATGGTCCAGGAAATCAGTAGCAAAGCTTCACCCTTATCTGATAGTACTGCAAAACTCTTGCTCACAAGAGGAATGCATTTAATTTTAACTGGTTTAATGTTCGCTTAACACAGTGAAAGGCTTTCTTAAATTGCTATTGCCATGGGGTTTTGCAGGGAGGTGGTGTTTGGTTGGTTTTTAGGGTGCTGGTTGCAAAGATTTCTGACCCTAGTAATTATTTAGAACTGCACATAATGCACGACATACTGGAATTAAGTCTGTGACTGGGTAGGTCTTGTAGTACTCTGCGAAAAAGAGATCAAATAATACTTTTTTGGGCCATTCCACTTCTGTGTAATCCAGTCTCCTAATCCTGTTTATGGTGAGTCTGTGGGGTTGAGTGCTGCATATTCTTATGTTCTATATTACTGTGGTACCTGGCTGCTTTTCATCCATATGCTAAAACTGATTTTCAGATCCAGCCATCAAATATGTATATACGTGAAGGCACAAATTGAAAGGCCTGATTTAAAAGTTTCACTTTTTTTTTTTTTTTTTCCCTTGTTAAGCCATTGGAGTTGATTTAAAATTTCACATGTGGAGTCAGATTACCTTGCTGTAAAACACAAGTAGCTGTATTCAAATTAATGTAGTTGTGAATGGAGGTTAAAACAAGTAATAGCAAGCATTAAGAATGTTCTCAAAAAATGCATGTTATACAGTCTCCCTTTGATTTTGTGCAGAAAAGTACTTATTTCTTAACCCATTTACAAAAAAAATTATGTAAAGTTAACTTGACTGCATTGGGATTTTTGCATGTTTTACACTTCATGGACATGGACTAAATCAGCTGTGCTAAACATACTTATTAGTATTCACTTTATTTTTCAGTCTCTTTGAAGGAACCATGCAAATGTTTGGGCTTCTTATTTTGTTTTGATTTCTTAGTGGAAAATTGTATTCACATAAGTAAGCATACAATGAACTGCAATAGATCATTATTTCTCAGATGACCAATATCAGCAG
>NW_010324091.1:48241-54908 GCF_000700745.2 Antrostomus carolinensis
TTCTAAATTCATTGAATAATTATTGGTGCTGCTTTTCATATGTGACAAGCATTCTTCTCTCCGATTCTGCTAAGTCTTACAGTGATGTTCACACACACACAACCCAACATGCAAGGGTTGTTGTTTTTAGGATGTGGGAAAAGGAAGGATAAGGAACCAATGTACATTTTAGAAGAACAACTTAAATATGTCAGGAACTTGGTACTATGTAGTTCAAGAAAAAAATCTGACTTGGGTTATTTTAATATTTGATTTTGTGTTTTATCATGTCAAAAAGCAGATATTTTATTGCAATGTTAATATTCATGTAATATCATGAACTGTTTCTGTCATAAAGAATAACGTTGTCAATTTTAAATTATCATAACAAAAATGCGGTGGTACAGGATAAAGTACCTCTACTGAATACAAAATTTGGTGAAGCTACTGAGGTTTTAGCAACAATTATGCAGACGGTCTTGATAAATAGTTCCGTGAAACTTTATCTTTTGCTGTAGATTTAACACCAATCGTATCAGTGTATTTTGGAGAACAGCAATTGTTTTTATAATTTTAATTTCTGGATCAGGAAAGCAATCTGAATTCCTACAGATCTGCTCTATCCACACAAGTTGTGCTATGTGTCAATGGGATTATTTACACAAAGCAAGCAGATGGAGAAGCAAGGGCCTCTGGAGTTGGTGCTGAGAAAACTAATCTTACAAGGGTCTGAGGGATATTAACTCACTTCAGTTGAAGTTAATGTCACCTCATCAGCACCACTGATGTGATAGCAGGCAAAATGGCAAAAAGTGATTGATTCTCAAAACAAAATTAAAAGGAAAGTTCTTTATCATTTAAAAATAGATCTATTACATATGTTAAGTCTGTAACACCTTTGCCTGTCAGAACATTACAACAAATTACTGTTTCATTCATCAAAGGGTTAATTGAATTTTTAAATACAACACTGCAGAAGTTCTCTACAACAGTGAGACATCAATTTGTTAGAGGAGAGAAATCCTTTAATAACCTGTAACTTAAATGGTTTGCCACCAAAATGAATTTGTTGGGTACTAATTGGCTCCTAACTCAGTTTTAATACTGATTAGATATTACAGCTTAATTTCAACCTCCCTACTAGCTTTTTTCTTTTTTTTTTCTTTTTTTTTTCTCTTTTTTTCTTTTCCTAGAAGTTAAGTTCAGTATAAGATAGGTGCAGTGAGAAAAGACAGTCTGTTTGCAATGACTTTCCTTTCTTGCTTGTAAAATATTGTTCCCTTCTTAGCCCATGCTGATGTCTTCCAACCAGAGATAGCAATTGTGCTGATTTTTTCTTCTAGGAGCTGCTGCACTTAAAATAGCTTCATATTTTTCCATTTATTTACCATATTAGCTTTTACTGGTATCAAAGCCAAATCTTTTGAAACCAAAGCAAAGTGTAATTTTCTCAAGGCTTAAAAATATTGTACGTTTCAGAATTTTAAATTTACTTTCATAAACTGAAATGTTCTGGAGGTGTTTTATTGTCAGTTAATGTGACAGAGCTGAAGTGTTTCAGGGATTGCTGGTTCCTGGGTTTTATTATCCTTCACTTAGCTGTATACTCTGTGTTGCTAACACCACTATTCTATATGCAACTAACTAATAGCAAAAATAAATCTCATTTTATTTCTCAGATTGTTTATTGAATTTCCAGATGCAGCTTTCTAGTCACTGTTTGGGAACAAAGAGAAAAGAGAAGGTAAATGCATACATACTTGTGTAATACTGTCACACAGGGGCATAGCTGGCAAATTCAGGCAAGTTGTATCAATTAACAAAGTTGAAACTAACTTTGTCATCATATGTCTGAAAGCAGTAAAGCATACAATGCCAAAAAGGTGAGAATTAGTCACCACACATAGCCAGACAACATAGCTGATAATCCAGAAACTGGAGACCTTATCTTGAGCTGTTAAGTAATGAAAGCACAGTGCATCTCAGTGTTGATGACGAGGGACCTTAATAAGAAGTATGATAAACTAGACTGAGCTGCAATTCTACAGGGTTTGGTAAGGCTGGTTAATGATCCTGGGTACATAGAGTACGTGTCTTTGCTCCTTCAAGCTTTCTTTGTGCAAATGCATCCTCATTTGAAACAATGCTTTGTTTATGTTATATTTTATTAAAAAACAGTAAGTCTGTTAAGATGGGACATCTTTTCCTTCTTTTCCTTCTTTTCCTTCTTTTCCTGCTTTTCCTTCTTTTCCTGCTTTTCCTGCTTTTCCTTCTTTTCCTGCTTTTCCTGTAGTCTGTAGAAGGCATGGATATTTTTCTGAAGAAAAGCTGTAATTTTTAAAATGTTAACTTAACCATACTTTAGAGTATTTGCCTTTGATGCTCTGTTAGGTTAATAATGACTCAAAATTAATGATGTTGTTTGTTCCTTGAGAATTCAGCATAATGTGAATATTTTATTTTTTTTTTCTTCAGCTGCTCAGACTCCAAGGTGCACTTTTAGTGTTAGTGGGTGGTTAAGGCTTCTGGAACAGGTAAAATAACTCATCAGCTTCCATACTATTCCTTTTAGAACAGAGAAAGGAGAGTAATGTGACTTCAAATTGGGGTTTTTTTGCCCACAAATGGTTGAACCTATCACCTTGCTTCAGTGTTGCGATCACCTCAGTAGCTGACTATGCACAGATAGATGAGTTAGTGTTACCAACATCAGCTTGTTGAACTAGCTAAGATGCTATATGAGGCAGTTAACAAAGTTGAGAGCTAAATAGTCATGATTGAAAGGTTCAGATGTAATACTGTGCTGTGATGAACAGCAGTGGTTTACATCTTTAAGTGCTGTCATTCTGGCTGATTCTGTATTCAAAAAAATATTCTTACATCTGGATAATATGTGAAAGGTTAGCCCTTCTGGTTGTGATTGCAAAGAATTTTTTAAACTTAACGCTTTTTTGTACAATTATTCAGGAAATTTTTAAGTCTTCAGATAACGTTGTAACTTGCATCCACTTCTACCCACAGTACATTGGCGACCCCATGCTGTCAGAAACTTGTATCTGTTTAATTTTTATTAGATCCAATTAAAATATTAGCAATTCAAATAATGTTAGCTTATACTATTTATACATATGCATTTTTTGTAGCTTTATGTCTCCGTTTGTATGACTCTGCATTTCTATTATACATTTAATACATTACACTGAAAATAATGCATTTGAAAGGACTCTGAAATAAAAGGCTAGTGTAACATCCAGCACCCTAAAAGATTCCCTGAAGAGACCCAGCCTTCCCAGGCAAGGTTTGTTACTACTTCTTCCTTTGGCCTCCAAGTCATTGCTAAAAAGTTGTGAGATTTTTGATTGGTTGGATTTTGTGAAAGAGAGAATTACAGTTTCTTTTATTTCGTGCAGGCAGCTAAACATATATAATGGCATTTCTTATCGCCTTTACAAACAGCCATATTGCAGATGCTCAGTGTTCCTGGGATGTTCAGGTTTGTGATACTTTTGGAAATAAATTTGGCAGCATTTCTTTGTACATCTTTTCCAGGAACAGCTGCAGCTTCTTTGCCTGTTGTGTTTTCCTTCTGTGATGGGTTGCAGTCAAGTGTAGTTATGGGAGATGGCTGCTTCCTCTTGTAAGTGTCTAAGCCAAGCAAGTTTGGTTAAGTTTTTGCTCTTTCTTCTGTCTCTTTTCTTCTCGCTTGTCTTTTTGGCAGTGTGCCGTGGGAGCAATAGCTATAGCAAAGTTGCTATAGGGGAAAAGACAGAAGCTGCCATTACTAAGTATTATATAGTTAATACTGTAGTACTTATTTTTGACAATAAGTGAGCATTTCACATGTTAGATCTGTCCTGCACTTTTAGATACATTTGTGGGTTTGAATGGATGCTCAAGGCCTTTTTCATGTTCTCAGATTTCTGTAGGTAGGACCAGATGCCCCACAGTAGACGCAAAACAAGGGACCCATCAGATTAGTATGTTTTGTAGGCTCTGTTCCCCACAGCGTTCCTCTTTCCACAGAAAGAGAGGGAGTCAGGAGGGAGCGTGGCTGTGCTAAAGGGCTGCAGGTGTCGCCCAGCTTCCCGCGGGGTGCTGAAGGGGAGAGGGTTTTGCTCACGCCAGAAAGCTGTGCTGAATGGCTGAGCTCAGACTGCACCACGTGAGAGCAGTGACCTTCAGAAGAGTGTGCGGGTTTGATGGCTGGATGGTGGTGTCTGACATTTCAGGCAGTGTCAAGGTTGAAGGAAGGCATTGCTGCGGATGGTGATTTGCAGTCCCTGCTAGAAAGGAGCTATCTGCTGCTTTTAGCTCTGGAGATGTGCAATTCAGCCATGTATGTAAACCAGGATGCTGACCTTCACAAAACCCTAAGCCATTAGTTAATTCAAACAAACGTAGATGTTTGACCAATCATAAATACCACAAAGGTTGAATGGGTGAAAAGAAAGGAAAGGAGATTAGAAGCTTTATGTGCATATAGAAATCATCAGGTTTAGAATCTCAATGGTATTTAAATGACTCATTTACATCCAGATGGAAAGATACTTCTTTTTTATGCATAATTATAAAGTTATTGCAACATACCAATTTATACCTGCAGGCACAGGTCTGATAGGCAGCACCAAATTCATGGTGTTTTTCATTGCTACAGGTCTGGTTTTTTTGGTTTTGCATTTTTTCCCTTAAAATACAAATAGTATATACAGAAGTCTTCATCAGTGACTAGGGTATCTTAACAATGCTAAGCTTTTAATCTAAGAATTAAGAAACCCAGTTGCAGTTTTTTTGTTACATAGTAAGCTAAATGTGTATATATATTTGTTAAATATACTGTACCAGAAGATATGAAATCAAGCTCACCTTCTGCTTCAGAGTTAATGGTTTACATGAAGGTAAAATTTTCACAGGACTTAAGCGAGATTTTTCCATAGCATCAAATGTAGACAGGAATTTCAAACCTCCACTAAAATTGATCTTTTTTCAAAATAAAGGTGCCAAGTCATGTAGGTGCTTCAGGGGAATTTACCCAGTTTCTTCCCATACTTTGGAGGAAGATGCATGCAGTAGGCAGTTACTTGCCTGAATAAATCTGTTTGTGTGAATCCTCCTTTTTCCGGAAAGATCTCTATCAGAGGGCTGTCTCTTGTCTGGTACCATTACTCCAGAGCATCTTCCCTCTTCCCTGCATAGCATAAACATGGAGTATATCTCCAAAACCATGGCTCCAAAGCCGTTTGGATCTATAGGAGCAGCCCTCCTTCCCTGTGTAAGCTCTGCCCTTTTTTACCCAGCTCTCTGACAGGGCAAAGCCAGTGGTCCCTCTTCTCCTCTGCACGCACGCAGTGGGCTCCCACTCTTTCACCAGTGGAGGCTGAACTGGACCAGTGGTTCTGCAGCTGACTTGTTGGCAGTGGTCGATGAATGACAGTGAGCCCTCTCTCCCTGACTTCCCTCTTGGGGTGGTATCTCCCCTGAGCTAGTGGATCAAACAGGCTGGATTCATCTCAACAGTGGAAGAGAAGGAGACGCTGCATGTAGATCTTCACAGATTTTGGAGTAACTAGTCTTTACTCATTGCCATTTTAAGGGGGGCAGATATTAAGTTATCAGTGACTGGGAACAGGCTGTAGAGTTACAATGATGGTGATTGAGACCTCTGGAAATTTAAAACAGCCACCTTTTACCTGAATTACTCTTGAAGATTTTGGCAATGTAGAATATGGGATTACATAACGGCTTATAGATTTATTTTTTTTCTAGTGTTTAGCTTAGTGTTAAAAATTTGTCCTGATGTCCTCTAACATCTATAAATTTTATTCTATTAATTGAAATAATTAAATAAATTGTACTTCTTAAAATAAAATTTTACATATTAACATTCCTCTGCAACTGTATTTTAATAAATGTTAAATGACATTTTCTTACTTCACAAAACTAGCAGCCTAATGATAAGGAAATACCTTGAAATAAGGAAATATCTATAAAAATCTTGAAAAACCTCATGGTATTTAGGAGTCCTTACATTTTTAGCAAGCAGTTTTCACTGTAATCGGTAAGGTACGTTCTGCCTTTGATTTACTTTCTCTAACTACATTGATTTTTGTAGCCTAATATATATTTAATTAGTAGGGATGTGATTGCAACTGATATTATAGAGCTTTTAAAGGCCAATAAATTCCAAAGTGTGTTTTATAGATTTTTATTATTTTTTCTATTTTAACCACTGAGGAAGTTATAATTTATCTTATTGTTAGACTTCCGTGCATTTTTTATTTTTTTTATTATAACTCAGGATGCATTGAGATTGAGTGGTGTGCTCACATCTTCCAGACTGTATTCCAACATAATTCTCTATTTGTAAACTATTATCTAATTTATAAACAAATTTGTAAGGCAAAAGATTTTCTTCCCTTGAAATTCAGGCTAATACACAGTTCCTAAAGCTCCACAAATATCAGTTGACTTCCAAAAGTTTGGGATGTACATCTAACTTGGCCTTTCCTTGTGGGGAAGGAGAGGAAAACTGCAGATACTAAAAAAATAATCTGTCCTTTAGGTTGATGTTTAGGATGTCGTCTGCAATGAGGAGTTTATTCAGAAATCTAAGGAATGATCAGAGAAAAGGGGAGGGAAGTGTTGGAACTCCATCTGTGTGGATATCCAGAGTTGTGCCATAAGGGCAGTA
>NW_010324091.1:54934-67874 GCF_000700745.2 Antrostomus carolinensis
CATACAGTCTGAGACCCCTGCACCACAGACTGCATTATTTCTTCAGGGATGGTGGTGGATAAGTGATTAACCTTTTTCTATCCACTCCTGCTCTCAAATGACAAAACACCAGGCAAGTACACACAGGGCTGGCATGGATACCCTTCCCATACCTCTCTGATATATGTTGCTGTCCACAGCTGTCAGTGGAAGGGTGTAGAGAAAATGAAGCCAGCCTGTTCTTCAAGGTGAACAGCTATGGGACAAGGTGCAACAGACACAGATTGAAACACAAGACATTTCAATTGATACAGGATAAATTTTGTTCAACATGGTCAAATGCTGGAATAAAGGCCCAGGGAGGATATGGAGTCCTCATCCTTGGGGATATTGAGAACTTGACTGGACAGGGTCCTGAGCAGCCAGGTCTTATTGGATCTGCTTTGAGCTGGGAGGTTGGACTAGATGACCTCCAGAGGCCTCATCCAATATAAACTATTCTATAAATCTAGGGTAGCTTTCGTACCAACCTACCTGTTTTGCCTTGTTTCAGAATGAGGTTTCAATTACCTTAGTTTCAGCTTGCAATGCTAGTCTTTAGTTTTGACTATTCATGCTGTGGTGTATTTAACAAATACTGTGAACATGGCAGGGTATAATTATGATTTTATGGAATTGTACTGAAATTTGCATTTTTTAATTCAGAGGTCTTGGCAATAAGATAATGTATGCCTTAGATTGTAGATTCCCATTGTATGTGAATTTTTATAGCTGTGTTGATAAGTAGTGTTGACATAGGCTGAGTCTTTCTCTCTTAAATCCCTAAGAAAGGGTAACCAAAAGAAAGTTAAATAGCCCTATCTGATAGCAAGAGAGAGTTCCCAATTGGAGGAGTGAGAAGGAGCTTGGAAAGGACGAGGTTTGTGATTTAGCATGACTAATGCTAATTTGGATTTATGGAAAAAGATGAGGAAGTCTACAGTAAGCAGAGTGGCTGCACATGGCAAATGTGCTAAATCAGTTATTGCCAAGTATGTTAGAGAAAATGAAGAAAAAATAAAAAGCGGCTTAGAAATTTCTTTTCCAGTCTCTGCTTATCAACATGAAACATCTGCTAAAGCTGCACTGGCTCCCACTGACAGTCAACATTACTGATACGGTGAAGTTCCTACTTACATGCAACACAACAACACTTCGCTTCCCTGAGCTGCGTTGTAATAATTTATTATTGTATGCATGTGATGTAGGGTATGTTGCAGGTTAAAATGTAAATGGTTCCAGTGCACTTGGATGAGCATCACATATGAAAATCAGCTTTGGCACAATTAATTTTTGTTTGTTATAGTCTTAATGTTGCTAAGCTACAGAGGGAAATGGATCACACTGAGGAAATCTACAAGTTGCTGACTGTTTGCACAGAATCTCTTTAAATGTTACACTAATCGTGTGATATAGCTTAGCTTTTATTTAGTGTAAATAAAATGGATACTTTTTAAAAGCCACCATCTTAGTTTTAAAATATTCCTGTCTTTACTTGTTATGAGAATACTTGTGCCTATAAATAGCAGAACAACTGTGCTTAGATCAGCTTCTTCACCAAAGCTTCTTCATCAGACATGTACAGACGTGAATATGATCAACTCCTGTATAGTGCAAAAGAACAATGCATTTTTATTTCAGAGTTGTAGTTACTTCCATTTATATCTAAATAAAGTAGTTTCACAGACAACACAGACCCAGTTCATACCCACAAATAAATATGAGCTGAAATACCTCATGTTAATAATATTGCTTCCTAAGTTGAAGTGCTTAACTTATTCCCCCCATGAATTCCCAGGGCAGCCATGGATTATTAGAGCTTGAAGTATAAAAGTTAAGTGCTTATGGTTTCATACTCTGATAAAATGGCTAGCACTGTTCAAAAGAAGAAAGGTGAAATCTTGACCTCAGGATAAAATAGAAGCAATCTATGAATTCTTCTTTCCCTGTGTATCTTTCCCATCCCTCAGAATATCTTGTGCTACTTTTGTAAAACTAAAAAGGAGGGCTTGATTTACTTTGAATTCTTCTTCTTGCATTCACCATAGATGCAGTTTATTTGCATGATACCACAAGCCCATTTGATGTTAATGATTAAAAATGTTTTAGGGAGTGACAGACCTTTGATGATCCTCTTGTTTTGAACTGTCTATGAAAACATTAAAAAATCTTACTATAGATAGCAGAATTTGTCATATGATAGTAAAATAAGTTTAAATGCCTTCTCTTTAAGGGTAGTAGTAAATGCACCAATTGTGTGAAATATTTTTATTGTTTATACTTCTGAAAAAAAAGCAAGATTTGAGTCTGAAAGTATAGTACTTGTACTGAAAACTTCTCACTGTTCTCAGATCAAAATATACAACTTTCTTGCACTGCAAATTTTACAGAAGTATCATTATCAGTCTTCAGTTTTATATGTTATGTAAAATATATGGTTTTAATTTCAGGGTATATTAGACGAGATACTTATATGTTGCCTTCTCCAGATGCAATTCAAATTATACTTAAAATTAAAATCATAATCATGTATTAATTATTTCTAGGCAAGGTACTTCATTCTAAAATGGATGCATTCTTTTTAGCAGTGGAAAGCTGTTACTCAGCAAATAAGAATTTGCAGTAAACTGAGTATTTATCATATAGCAAAGTATTACGAATCAATTATTTAAACTGTTGTTATATTTTTAGGTCTATGAATATAGTATCTTCACAGATTGTTTATTTTACGGATGCTTAGACATGCCATTCAGTATCACATGGGAGTAGGACTCAGAAATCAATTTGTGGCTCTTAAATATTAGATAGTTTTAATTTCCTAGAAGGAATAAGAACCCATATGTGCTAACAAATAAGTAGGTGAAGAGTTCTTGACCCTCAGGATGCAAAAAATCAGTACATGGTTAGCACATGAGACAACTCAGTCAGAGCCAGTAATGAACCCACTACACACACCGCATGGTTTCAATTACAGCTTTATATGACTAGACGGCATGGTGCCAGAAACAAAAGATTGAAACAGTTTAAATGATTCTCTTCTTCATGGTTCAGATACTTGAGCCTCTGGTTTCTGTTCCCTTATTAATGCTCACTTTTATCTGTGCAGAATTCAGACTTGGAAAATAGGAATCCACTGCTTGAATATGTAGAATGTCATCTTCTCAAAGGATGCTGTAGTATGATCTGGTAATATATCAGTTAACTATTTGCTGTGTGATAGTTGCCTTCAAGGTTTATGTGCTCAAGGTCAAGAACTATTTCTGGAAATTGTCTAATTTGTCCCAGTCAAAATTAGATAAGATCTTCTAATAGACAGTTAGCAAAATAAAGGTCGTAGTCCCCTCTTTGTATAATTACTTAGCAGTTAAATCATTTACATCTCCAGCAGTGTCATCTCTCACCACCTCCACAACCTGAGGGAGGGAGACAAACGTTTGTGTCGCTTTGTAGGATACTGTAGTCTCTCTTCCTCTTGCTGAAGATGTCTCACTATCTGGTGCTTTGCTGAGAAATAAAAATAAGAATTTTTTTAGAGTGTGGAGATCCTCTGACCAACCCTTTGTCACAGGATTCCTTGCTGCTCGCTTGTCAGGCTGCCAGCAGACACGCTGGGTTTAGGTTCACCTCAGTTCAGGTCAGCAGGCAGTGCTAGCAAGTTGCCATAGTGCTCCATTTCAGCTACTGCGGATTATTTTGATGATGACTTATGAGAAAGCCTGTATTTGTAACATCTTTGCAGGCTCTTTGCCCTAAACAACTAGCTTTTTCAAGCTTATACATCACCTACTTCTTTGGTGTGAAGGGATACTGAGGTTGCATAGCAACTGCTTTTTTGGCATTGCCATACACTTTATGAAAGAGACTGTGTGCAGAGCCATCTGTCCTAGGACGCCCAACAAAGGGGGACATCATGCTATTCAGGGGATGCAGACCCGTCCTACAGACTTCTTCTGTGGGGATTCATCTCTATGACAGAGCCAATGGCTGAGGAATGGGAAGAGAATGAATCACTTTATCAAGCAGTATTAAATGTTTTCTAAAGCCTTTGAGCACACTTTGAAAGTCAGCAATGCTTTCTAATATCCTCAGATTTTTTCTTTTCTTTATTTTTTTTAATACAAGTTGTTAAGGCATAATAGATTTTCATTTGTAAATCTTATTAAAATGGAAGAATAATATAGTCAAGTTTCCAATTGCAACTCAACTGAATTATTGTTGTAATGATTAAGCAAAGTAGGAATTGTAGGGTATTTAGTACTTTTCTTAAAATGAGACCATCTAATGTAATTGAAGGTATGCAGGTGTGAGCAGAAGGTATGCTGTGATGTGTAGGTTGATAGATTTTTGCTTTACATAAACTTTATTTTCTTTGTACAGTTGGAGCAAATAAATTAAAAAAATAGTGAAAAGGTAATTCCCTACTTGTCTATCTGTAATAGCATTTTACAACATTTTGCTTTATAAAATAAACTGTGTTGATGCTTATTAAATGCAGTGATACGTACTTGCTTTTAAAAAGTCATCATAGATTGCATTTAATCAAACTCATTCTGCCAGTCACTTAGAGTTGTTTCTGTTTAATTGCCACCATTATGAAGTACTGCATCTTCAGGATTTTGTAGGAATCAGTCATGGGTTTGCAATATTTCCAAAGCCATTCTGAATATACATTCTGTTACCACTCTTGTACTTGTTTGTCTTCTCACTGTGGAAGATTTGTCCACCATACATAACCTATCTATCATAAGCATTTGACATTTTTGAGCTAGCGTTTTTTGGCCAATATTCATCTTAACTCCATATAGAATGGTTCTTCCCTTGCTCCCAGAAAGTATTTGTTCCTTAAAATACTTCTTCCTGACTCCCCAGACAGGAATAAAATATCTTAAATGCCTGGATAAATGTGTGTTTGGGGGTGCAGTCTATTGTAAACATTAATGCTACCAAAAATAATCTAATCTTTTCACTATCTGTTTTCCATTTTATTAACCTTGCATGAGTATGCTTTCTCTTTAATAGTGCCTTTCTTTTTCTTTATTTCTTTTTAAGACCAGACCATAATCTGACAAGTCTTGATTTCTTCTGTTCTTCAGCTACCAGAATTATTTTTTAGTTTCTTGAATTCAAATTATGACAATTGGTTCCTTGAGCTTATTCAGTCTGTTTCTTAAATTGACATCTATCATTTTTAAGTACTGTTAACTTAAATTTGGTATGATTTTTCGTATCTTGAAATGTGGGATAAGGATGAGAACTTTCATCTTTGCTAATTTAAACTAGATCCGACTGCTTTTTTCTTGTTATGCTATGTTAAACAAAATAAGTCATTTAACTATATGGTTCCTTCCTTTCTGTAAGTAGTTTTCACTTTTGGAAAATGTTGAAAGTGAAGTACATAAGGTGAACTGACTGACAGGTCCTTGTGGAGTATGAAGTGCTTTTGGACTTAAGACTTAAATCTTCATATGTAACTTATGTCTATACTTTCTGCAGTAACCTTCCTTTCACTGTATTTATCACAGGCAGAAAAGTTCTGCATAAAATACGTAATTCTCAGCTTATCTATAACTTTGGAAAAAATGACACATTTAAAAACTTTATAAAGTAAATAATCAGTTTTTTACTAGAAATATCAAATTAAGATAAAATGGATTCATCTATACTTCCTAAAACAAAAGAGAAGAAAATAACAGAGAAACAAGTCTCTTTGTTCTGTGTGAAAGAGAATACTTAATCACACATCAGCAGAGAATTAAAAAACATAGCAATACATGAAAGTATTCTTTTTTTTCTTCACTGAACAAATTAATTGCCAGCAATGGAAAAAACTACAAAGTGCTGTTTAAAAATAAAAAATACATATCTTAAATTTAATAAACAGGAGCTAACACAGCTAAAATGAAGCTCTAAAAATCAACTAGCAACTGGCAATTGGTTTTGGGTCTCGTCAGCTTGAAATACGTATCAAACAACTTGCTTGCAAAAGCAAAAAAAGAGTAATTCTCCATGCATGATTTTCTGAGACAGATGCATTGCAAAAACCTCTCTATAAATGTCAAATGGACTCTCTCTCCAGTTTAATTTATTTCATAGCTGAAATCTGGCCAAACATGGAGGCCCTAAGCCGCCTAATAGTATTCCTTGTAATGTTCCTCATAATATTGTTATGCTTTTTTAAAATAGGTGGGAATAATATTCAGTATTCACTAGGAAGTAGCATTTGTCTATCACTAGATATGCTGACAAGTGCAGAAAGGGGATAAAGGGAAGAAATTATTACCAAGTGGATGAGAAGGATGCAAGATAATTACCTCCTTATCCCCTTATACTAACCTACAAGGGAGCAACATGTTGCAGAAATATAAGGGATATAAGCTTATCTTGCTACTGGAGGTCTCTGAGAAATTGCAACGTTCATGCTGTGTAGTCATACACTTCTACCTTTTTGGGGGGTAGAATGACCTTAAACAGGATCTTCAAGGAATAATCACTGAAATTAATTCTACACTGCAAATATGTTAGTTCAAGTCCACTTCTAAAAAAAATACAGTGCTGGTTTTCTTTTCCAAAATTGACAAAATAAGCCAAAATAAAACAAAAAATGTGTTCATAAAATGCAGGAGCATGGACAGGGCTGAAAGGTCCTCCAGAAAAAGACAAAACAAAACAAAAACACAACAAAAAAAACCTCTTTCAAAATTCCTGGTGAACCTGTTGCTGGCACATACTGAATGCCTCCCACTTCCTAGTAGGAGACAATAATGAGAAAGGAGGTGTAGCTAGGGCACGGCTGGCCTCAGGAGCATTGAGTGAGTGTATAATAACCCAAGAGAAAACCATTACCAGCCCACACAAGCAGGGGGTTGGTCTACAATTTATGGAGATGAAAATTAAAGTTGCATATTTAAAATTTCAGGAATTTATCACTATTTTGGTATCTTACTAAATATACTGGGAGTGAGTTCTCAGTCACATTTGTCTGCTGGTTTTATTCAAATGTAGAGAACTTCTTTCAATAATTTGTTCTGTAATGTCTGCGATGTACATAAAAAAGAATTTGGGATTCTGCAAATTTTCCCCAAAACACAAGAAATAGAGAAATGCACATTTTATTAACTTTCTCTTAATTTTGTTCCTTTGTGTGGCTTAAATGCTTATCTCTAACATGGTACTGGTATTTTTAACAGCATAGCAAGGGAATTTTTACTCACTGTCATACTACACGCAGTTCATCAGACTAATAGATCAGAATAGATCAGATGTACCCGCATGACTGAAATTTTATGCTAAGTTAGCATGTCTGAGACAGCAGTTTAATTGTCCTGAACCACCTTAGTATTTGAAGATAGTAGTTTATTAAAAGAAAAAAGTATGGCAAAATAGAACTTTATGTGTTGTTCACAGGCTGGATGACTAATGGGCATTCATCTTTCTGACTATTTTAATCTGTTTCTCTTCACTAAGCAATACTCATCAGCTTTCCAAGGTGGGTTTTTGTGGTCTCCTGTCAATATTGTTTATAGCAAATCAAAATTTTATTGTATGGTTTAGTTTCAAGGATTTATTTTAAGCTAGCAAATGGGATGGTTTTGACTTCCACTAGTCAGGGCTTGTAGCAATTGATGAAAGAAAATATTAGATTACTGCTTAATGATGACGTCTTCAAAAGCCCTGGAGTGACTGAGGAAGATAAGTCCCATGGAAAATCAATGAAACTTAGGCTCCAAAGAGAGTTAGGTGAGTAGAAAATGTTGCTCTAATGACATAAATGGTCGGTCTCTCTCACTTGTAATATACAAGAGAGAATGGGTCTGTGTAAAAATATCCGGCATCTCTGAACATTTTTAGGCTGTTAAAAATCTTGAGTGCTATATCTTTATCCAATTCCTATCTCTTGTCCTTACCTAACTTAAGCAGCAATGGGCTGAAGCATTTTTAATGTGGAAACTGGGTGGGAGGGTGGGGGGAACAATCAAAAAATTTCCCCTCAAAAAAGCAAAAAAATACCCCTTTAAAGGAAGTAGCGGCTATTCAGATAGCAAAGGAAAGAAAAAAAAAGGGTTTTAAACCATACACTTTATTAGCTAGTTGTATTCTTTAAGTGCTTGGTTTTATCATCCCTAAATGGTTGTTCTTTAGTACTGATGCTCATTTTATACATTCATTTGATGTTTGTTCACATCATACAAAGAGGACACAATTTTCTCTTACAACTTGCCAAGCATCACAGATTTCCAGTTTCTAGGTGGTGGTTTTCAGTTCAATCACCTCAATAATTTATGTGGTTATTAGGTTGCTATTCTGTGAACCCTTTTGGGAATCTGTTGTTCCCCTTTCTGGCCTCTTATGTATCAAGAATATGTGTTTGCTGCTACTTCTCTGATGGCACAGCATCCAGATAACAAGGAGGAGGAGGAAGGGGAAGAAGCTAGATTTCAGTCCTGGTAATGTTTTTCAATAGAGAAATGATCAGTCACATGTACACTGCTGGACAGCAATACAACAGTTGTGTTACCTTGATACTTATCTCTGTCTCGTGAGGGGTTCCTTGAGCCATGCTCCTGTGTTACAGAACCTGAACAAATAATGACTTAGAGCCTTCTTTTCTGCCCTATTGTCACATGGTATAGCACAGAAACTGTTCCTCATTTTCCATGTTCTGCTAATCTCTGCTTTTTTCTTGTTTTATAAAGATCATATATTTTTGTACCATGTTGAGTTCTTGTCATAACTAGTGGATATTTGAGAGTTCATCAACCAGTGACTGACCTGACACATGGCTGTGACAAATCTGGCATATGAAAGAGAAAATTAGAATCAGAGATGTGGGAGCAAGAGCCATCCCTTTTAAAAATACGTCATCCTTTTTGTTAGCAGGCCTTGCAGCAATTAATGTGACTCAATGACAGATTTGACATGTCATTCAACTGAAGCTCTATGTTCAGTCAGACTCTGTTTAAGACAAAAGACAAAGGACAAACTGGAGAAATCTCACAGATCTGGTCGCTAGTCATGTAACTGAGATGCTATCTGTAACCAAGGCAGATGTGCACACAGTAGCCCCATTTAGTGCATGTCTGGAGTATGTGACACTAGAAGAGAGACTGTTAGAACCAGATTTATTATCTTCTAATAGAAGACCTTATTTCTGTTCACAACTACCTAATAGAAGATGGAGGGGGACAAACCTCATCTCAGAGGTGTACAGCCATAGGACAAGAGGCGATAGTTGCAAACTGCAACATGGGAAATTCCAATCCAATACAAGGAAGAAGTTTTGACCATGAGGAACAAATACTGGAACAGCTTGCCCAGAGAGGTACCTCATTATCCATCCTCAAAGAAACTCAGAGCTCCACTGAATGATGTCCTGAACATCCTTCTGTATTTGGACCTGCTTTGAGCAGTAGATTGGACTAGATAAACTCTGAAGTTCTTTTCTAGTCTACATGATTCTATGATTCTTTGGTATATCCATGTATTTGAGGAAGGTTAAAGTCTAGATTTACTTACACTAGGCAATGTGATCTTTTGGTTCTTTGGGTTCATTTTTTAAGCCTATATTTGAACTCATGCTGTGTGATTTTTTTTCCATTGCAATGACACAGGAAAGCTCAGTGGGCACGTAAAATACAAATTCATTGGTTTCTCAGTAGAGGTAGAAACAAGGAGATGGGGCACTTGCTGAATAACTAGTTCTACTGGAATTCCAGGGTTTCCATAAATAAGAAATGCTTGTACACTGGGTGATAGTAGTCCCCATTGTGTCACAGTTAAATAGCATCAAAATTAACAAATACATTTTCTTCCTCTAGTATCACTTTGATGCCATTATTTTGAACACTTGCATTGTAGACTGGAGAGAGTGACAGAGGTAAGGGAAGAAATTTGTCTCTGGCTGTGTAGGGCTGTCATTAAGTTGGGACATAAAGCTGGGAGTCTTGAATTCTAGCAGAGTGTACTGCTGCTCAGACCATCCTCTGTCCTTGGTTTAAACCAGCTCTGTGACAGAATGAAACAACTGTATTTTCTGATAGTTTTATGTATTTTTGTCCTGAACATTTCGAAATGATGCTTCAAACAATAGGGGAAAGCGTGTGTAGCTACACAGATCAAACTAAAGGATTTGATGTATAAAAGTAAATCTTATCTTAATTGTAGCTTGCTTGTCAAAGATGGATGCTTGAAATAGAATATTCAGTGCCTGTTCAGGCATCTTCTTTTTTATGTAGCTTGGTACATTGACTTTTTTATCCCTTTTGTTATGAATTCAAATTCAAATGTAGTTAAGATTGTGATGAATTTTATGATCTGGACAATAGAAATCATTCTGTGTCATTACCAAGGGATGAAAGCGTAATGATTTGTCATTTCAATCTATGTCTTTAGTCTAAGTCATCTTGCTACCCGAGTATTAGCTATGATAAACTTGCTGTTATTGCATTGTTGCCCTTCTACAAAGTTTTATATGCAGTTGTAATAAAGATACAAGTGGTTACAAAAATGCGCACAAAGTGCAAGGTAGTTTTAGAGATTTTTCTTTTTTTAAGAAGAAATGTTTAAGACTTTTTTCTGTATTAAAAATTATCTTTGTTATGTAAGTTTGTGGGGCCAAATTTGTTTTGTGGGTAACTGCAGTCTGTTCTAGAAAAAAGGTGACTCTGGACAAATAATTCTAGTAAAAGTAGGGACTCCTCTTAAATGAAGAATACAAAAGCTAACATTTGTTGAAATGTAATAATTCATTTGAATGACCAATTTTCTTAATAGTTGGGGGTTTTTTTCCCCAAAATCACAAAATGATTAATAAGTTAATCCAACCTGCATTTATATTGCATTCTAATTCTGCGCTATATATTTTCCAATGTAAAAGTGCTAAAAGTTCAAATTGGACTCATTTTCATTATCAAGTTAGGGGTGGGGAACTGTAAATTATTCACTTCCACTGAGGAGACCAGATTTATAAATCTGTTCAAGGGAAAGTGAAGAAAGGTTTCTAACATGTCTTGAAGATCCTAATTTGTATCATAATTTCCGTAGGTGGAGTTAATGGCCAATAGCTGTTTTCAGACTAAGGCTAGATGTCCATTCACCATTCATATTCCTTTCACTGGTATTAGCAAGAACCTAATTTCTTTCAAAGTAATTTCTCCTAAAATGTCTATAACTCAACTTTTGCTGGAAATATGAAAAACTAGTTAAATTTAGTAAGAGAATCAGTGTGGATACTCTGAGTGTGTGAGCAGGTCCTGTGATCCCTAACATGATCCTGTATAGTGGCATGCCTTATGGTTCTCATATGTAATGATGATCATGTACGTTTCTGGGTTTTTATGTAGATATAGAAATATGCACTGTGAAAGTAATTAGAGGATAAGCCTTATTTTGACAGTTCATAAGTCCTTTTAAGAATACCTGATATGTGTGTGGAAGAGGAGAAATTAATTAAAAACAGAATTTGTATGTGTTGTCCTTCATTTTCCTTGAAACATTTATCCCATTTTGTTGTAATTAAAACATGAGTTAAATGCTTTGCATTCTTGAAAATCAGTCAAGCAAAGCATTTGTTTCTCACCATGTACATTTTCTGACCAACTGTAATCAATGCATTTAACTGCACTTCATGATGGATTGAATTGGAGATTCTATTAATATATAACAGTGAGATCAGTTAGGCCAAATTCTGATTTGAGATTTTCTTAAACTTTGAATAATTCTGTTGGTTTAATGCAGAAAACTCAGAGAAAAAATGGTCAGTTTATCTTAGACCACACATGGATGGATATTGTAGAATTGTCCAAAGCTATATAGAGGAGATATTTAACAGAATGTTAAGCTCTGAACTAAAAACAAAACAAAAAAACCCCTTATTTTTTGTAACATAAGGTGAGCTATGATTTTATTCTTACACACGTGATATTTTAAATATCTGCCTATTCAGCTTTATGTGACTAACTTAAATGTTCTGTTCCAGCTTTGAATATCAATAATGACATGTTTCCTGACATCTGGGTTTAGGCGAAGTTCTTGTATCTGTCAGTTAACCTCTTTTTTGTCAGCCTGCCATACTGATAGTTTTGTGTATATAGTAGAGTCATTAAGGTATTCTCTATCCTCTGGCAGAATGAAAATTTAGGTTTCCCATTCAGTATGAAGATGTTTTTTATTTTCTACACAAATATGTATGCTAGAATGCTTCTAGTATATAAACTGTATGCCAAGAAATCTGTTGGAGGCAATGTCAAATGTAGAAAGCATACTCCCTTTCTCACAAGTGATTCAGTTTTTGCAAACTTGATTACTAAGTACAGCAATAACTATTTATTTAGCATATATTAGCATGTAATATTCATTACAGTGGCAATGTTCATGAGAAAGGAATAAAAAAAAGTACATTGTGAGGTATTTCATAAATATATAAAATACTTGTGTCACCTTATACTTGTTTGCAACATATTTTACTTCTTTACAGCTTGAATATTAAATTAGTGACATTTAAAGTGTGTTCTCCCATAGCTTGTGGCATCTTGTAGGTTATTCGGTTTAAAGTAATTATGCTTCATCACAGATTTATGTTCCAGTCACAGATTCAAACACTATTGAGCTCTACGCTATATGAATGATTGCAAATTTTCAAAAGAGGAGAGTTTTTGAAGGTGTCTGTGTGTTAAGTTAAATTTTTGAATTAATAGGAACATCAAAGATACAGCATCTGGGTCAGAGAAGGACCTCAGCAGAACTGCTGTTTGAAGCCTTTCATTCTTGACCTCCAGGACTGTAATAAACTTTTAAATAATTTTCAAGGGCACTTCAGATACAAGCCCTTTTCCTGTTGGCCTGTAGCCATTATTTAATGCAGTCATTAAAATTTAGTTTTAGGAGATATTGTATGGCACATGAAGTTTTTCATCAAATGGCTTTC
>NW_010324091.1:67912-69283 GCF_000700745.2 Antrostomus carolinensis
TTAAAAAAAAAATACTGTGATTGCTTAGAGGAGCATTTTGAGAGAATATACCTTTCGGTTACACTGTACTTTTGTATTCATGTGCTTAACCTACATAGGTCAGATGTGGTAAAAGCATGCAGTGAGCTTAGGAGGACATGTAATACTTAAAAATAAAAATAAAATTAAAAATTCAAAACTAATAGTGAATTCTTTTGCTGTTCTGGAAATCCTCTTGTATTTCACTGCACAGTATGCAGTGCTGTAGACACAATCTAGGTCTGCTGAAGACAGGTTTTGAGATATATTTCCAATATTATAAACAGAATATTGTGATGAAACTGGAATTCTCTCTTCTGAAAGAGAAATATTTGAAGTGGTGTATGCGGTAGTGCAGGGTAGAAGGACACATTGTCTCCCAGGGTGCTGTTGCAAGAAATGATAATGACCAAGAAAGAAGAGGAGGTCTTGAGTGGTGTTCCTTGTTTTGTGACTGTTGTGACATTGGGGATATTTTTTAGTCTTTTTTTTTTCCCTTGTCTGAATTGTAGGATGGCAGTAATAGCAGTGATATCTGCTGAGCACAAGAATGCTTTGATCTGTAAGACGTTTGTGGGTACATTTGTTCAATGTCCTTCAATGGAGAGTACTATGTATCTATACAATGTTACTGTTATTGGACATAGCTAAAGGGCTTCAAAACACCATTTGCCAATGGAGGCTGATGTGCTGGTTCTGCTAGTAAGCCTGGAGTAGTTCTTTATGCTATTGTAACTAAATCTTCAGTTCACCTTTGTCAGTAGTCAAGATTACTTCATCTTCAGTTCAAACATTGATGACACTATGTGGTGGGTTGACCCTGGCTAGAGGCCAGATGCCCACCAAAACCCGCTCAATCACTCCCCCTCCTCAACTGGGCAGAAGGAGAAAAATATAATGAAAAGCTCGTGGGTGGAGATAACAGAGGGAGATCACTCACCAATTACTGGCACGGGCAAAACAGATTCAACTTGGGGGAAAAAACAAATTTAATTTATTACCAACCAAATCAGAGGATAATGAGAAGTAAAACCAAATCTTAAAACACCTCCCCCACCCCTCCCTTCTTCCCGGGCTTAATTTCTTTCCCGATTTTCCACCTCCTTCCCCCAGCAGCACAGGGTGACAGGGAATAGGGGTTGAGGTCAGTTCATCACACATTGTTTCTGCCGCTATTTCCTCCTCAGGGGGAGGACTCCTTCCCCCACACCAGCGTGGGGTCCCTCTCACGGGAGACAGTCCTCCACGAACTTCTCCAATATGAGTCCTTCCCATGACTGACAGTTCCTCACGAACTGCTCCAGCATGGGTCCATTCCATGGGGTGCAGTCCTTCAGGAAGGGACTGCTCCAG
>NW_010324091.1:69519-78397 GCF_000700745.2 Antrostomus carolinensis
TCTTCACCACAGGCTGCAGGGGAATCTCTGCTCCAGCGCCTGGAGCACCTCCTCCCCCTCCTTCTTCACTGACCCTGGTGTCTGCAGAGTTGTTTTTCTCACATCTTCTCACTCCTCTCTCTCTAGCTGCAAAGTGTGCCACTTTTTTTGCCTCTCTTCCCTTTTTTTTCTTAATTATGTTATCACAGAGGCGTTACTGATGGGCTCGGCCTTGGCCAGCAGCAGGTCCATCTTGGAGCCGGTAGCATTGGCTGTGTCAGACATGGGGGAAACTGCTGGCAGCTTCTCACAGAAGCCACCACTATGCCCCCCCTGCTACCAAAACCTTGCCACGCAAAACCAATACACGCTATCCAAATAAAGAAGTGGGGACATTTGATAACATACCAGTAATGCTACCTGTGCTCTACTTTCAGCAGAAATTGAGTTTTAATGAGGCTCCATGTTGCTTGGCCAAATCGCTTGATCTCAACGGAGGTAGAGGTGATATGGTCACAAAGAGAGTGAGTAGTATCATGTGACACAGAGCTGTGATACATATTTCAGCAGCTGTTCCTCTTGTCCTCTTTGGGAAAAAACCTCAAAAAAACAAACAAAAAACCCTCCCCAGTAAACCCCCACAGCACTGGCATTCAAAATTTAGCCTTAATTTCTGGCCACAGTTCACAACATGTATGAAGACAAGCTTTACAAGATTGTACTTTGCCTTAGGATCTTGATATAGTTCTTAACTTGAACTTAATTTTTATGTGTTTATGAAGGCCATAGTTTCAAAACTTTAAAATTAAAACCAATTGAGCTATTTCCATTGTTCTGAAATAACAACAGCTGATACTCTGTTTATTGGGGAATGGAAATTTTACTTTCTTTCTGGCTTTAGCAGAGCTTTAGGGAACTCTGAAACCCTGAACCCTGTTGCACTGACCTGCTTAGGTAGGCTTCCAAGTTTAGGCCCCATGTTTTATTCCCTGTACCTTATACTTCAATTTATTGTGCAGTGTAGCAGAGGATATACAGTCAAGATACCAAGATTTGTGTCATATTGTTGAGCATTACTTCCCTTACTCTCTCTCCTGTACACAGAGACTCAGATACTTAGATCCTACCTTCTGGAATAAGTTTAAGCTTCAGTCAGTTGCTACACAGCAGAAAATCTGTGTAATGCTGGATACTCCAGAAATATTTATTTATTTATTTATTTATTGTGCTGTTCAGTCAGTCAATTGGTTGATTTTCAAAGAAGCGAGAGTATGAAGAAGTGTCACTTTGACCATATTTATATATTTATTACTGTAGGCATTAATATATTGCTTTGTTTAGTCTAGTTCACAATAGTCTGTCTCTCCATGAAGTTATCTCTCTTTAAGCGATTAGGTTCTGCAATCTGCAGTTTATTGTATCTTGAAAAGCATGATATAAATTCAAGTCAGGGACATTGTACTCCAGTGAAGGGACTGAGGGGATCGTAAAGAAAAATGAGAGGTATAGCAAATGTGTTTCCAATCTCTGTAGTATGTATAATAGAAGGTTTTATTCTACAATTGTCAGAGAGGATCTCATTAGAGTTCAGACTTTCCTGTTCCTGCAAAAGTTCTCATATTGGATACTTTAAAGGAAAGAGTTCACAGAGTTAAGATTTAAGGGCATAGGCTTCCTTCTAATACAGGGAACTGTGATCACAATGGACTGAAAAGTTCATAAGCTGTTTTGAAGACAGTAGTAATATGTACAATTTGCTTTATTCAGAAGCTCCTTCGTGATGCAAGCACACCTGCAGAGCTGCAGAAGGAAAGGAATTTTCCATTCTGTTGTCATCTGCTGGCTTCCGAAGGTAGCTGCCGAAAAATAATGGATTGGATCAGCTTTAACAGATTTTTTTTATTACTATTTTTAATAAGAAATCGATCCAGGACAGGTTGAGGAACTCAAGAGCACAAAACCTTTGAGTAACCCAGTTGCGGGGAGTTTTAGCCATTGGTGACTGAGGTGCCCGGAGCTGTCTGTCATCAACTATCAAAACTCATGTGCTCTGTGTTAGAACCCCTCTCCAGCAGCTGCTCGTCTCTATCCCTGCAGCCTTGGAGAAGCCATCCACAGCCTTCCTGAGGTTTTGCCATCTTCGACCCATTGTATGTGCCAAAAGTATTAATAAAGATATTGTTACATATTTTAGAAAACCAGAAAAAACTAATAGAGAAATCTGAAAAATCTGTGTTTGGAGCTCTTGTTCTAAGCCTGACAACTGGAATAAATAAATCATCCCTTAGAATCTATCTCCCAACAGTGTTTCAAGGAGTGTCCCCAAACAGTACAGATTTGAGTCCTTAAAATAGCATCTTGAAAAGTTAATAAATAGAAACATAAACCCAGAAAGGGAAATGATGGTGGGAGCTTCTGGTTTGAGTTCAAGTAGGCTTCTAACTTTGGAAGTTGTGTTTTTCAATTTTTGTCATAATCTACTTTTTTTTTTTTTTGCTTTCCTTTTCTGTTCCCTGTCTCTTCTGTTGACCTGCTGAAATGGTTTACTCATAATATTTTTTTCCTATTGTTTTGAAAAGCCCAAAGTTTCATTTTTTAAAACCATATATTTTTTTATATTCGGAGTTACTAAAGCTCTCTGTCCCAAAACAGACTCTCCTTTCCCAGGTGAGTCCATATATGCTCTAGAGGGAAGATACTTTTTGCTGGTGCTGCTGTCTGAAAGAGACGCTGGGAGCTGAGAAGCAGTTTGAGCACTGGCACAGCCCACAGCCTCCCTGGGCAGTGCGGTAGCACTGCCAGCACGTTGCCCACTCGAGGACATCTTTATGGGATCTTCTTGTCCAGGAGATACCCCCACTAGAGGTAGAAATGGAAAGGACTATGGGGGCTGCTTGCATTCCCGCACAAGAAGTGTGTGCTTGGTCCCTCTCTCTCTGTCTCTCCCCTAATACATGGGATATTTTTGGGGGGGAATTTTCCACTACATTTTTTCTTTTCTCCACATGCACGTCAGAGGTACTGGGCTCAAGGACTATGGAGAGATTCACAAAAGGGTTGAGACTTCTCTTTTCTATCTTTTCTATTTCCTGCTAACTGTGTTCTAAATTTATCATTTGGAATCAGCTCAGATCATAACACAGCAAAATATTACTGAGCAAGCTGAGTAGCTGAGCCTTTTCCTTTAGTTTGTCGGTTTTTCAAAAAAAACCTTTAAAATGTCTTTTTTCTCCTAATTGTAAGCAACCTTTTATCAGTATGGTCTTTATTTTTCTAGACTGAAAATAAAAATAAAATCATATTTTTCTGATCTACATTTAAAATGAAACATTCTTAAATTGTTCTTTCAGATTTTATACATATTCCCATTGAATTTATTAAACCTTTGTGACAGATTAAAATAAATTAAAAAATAAACAGAACAAAAACCACAAAAAACTTGAAATTGGTCAGATGTGGAGAGGGTCAGCTACTGGAGAAATCAGCTCAAGCCTGACATAGAGAACACTTACCATATATTTGATTTTAAGGAACATTTTTATAGTTTCCTTTATTTTAATTCACAGATGCATATCATATACAGCCAATGTGAGAATAATTTTTGAAAAATCTGTTGCTTTTTAAAATCAAAATTCTGAATTTGAAATATACTGACAACACATTAGACAGAATCCTGGAAGCTGTTCCTGGCAGATTAAGTCTTGTTTTGATATGGAGAATATTTTTTAAATTCCTAATCCAGTGTAATTTGGATTAATTATTAAATGCTTCTTAGGCTTATAGTGATATGTCTAGTTATTTACTAACAGACCTCTTAGATAGTCCTTCTAATTGCAGAATGATTATCTATGAAGCCATTATTTCATGGATTTTGTAAAAGACAATTTTTTACTCATTTGTTTTAATTACAATTTAATGCCATAGTACCCTTAACAATAAAATACTGCTTCTCAGAGGAATGAGCTAATCTTAGTTGATTTATGGTCATAGCTACTGAGGTGAGTTTTCCTGAATATGCAAAATAATATGAAATGTGACAAGCTTAACTTGTGCTAGAAAACAAATAATTACTTCTACCTTCTAGATGGCATGAAAGCTGGAGATCTGAGCTGGAGCAGATTCTACTGCCCATTTCTAATAAACATGTGACACTCTAGTAGGATATGTGGCTTGTTTTTGTCATGGGTGAGACAGATGTTTGTGTAAACTGGGTAGCTCTGCTGAGAGTTTTCCCCATGTAAAATATTTGCATATATATTATTAGCATATAAAGACAGATGATATAAAGATCTTTCTCACTCTACCTTTCCCAATACTGCAAATTAGTCTTCAGTAAAAATATCCTTTTAGCTAAAGAAATAAAGTCTCAGAATGTTACTGTAAACATTGTATTGGTCAGCAAGTGTCAAACTTATTGCTATTGGAAATTGCTTCTGTTAGTAATTACTAAATGCAGAGAGAAGAGCCTGGACAGGAACCAAGACTGACATTTGGACTTAATAATATAATGAGGCTTTAATAAGCCAGTAATAGGCAGCCTCACAAAATGAAATGAGCAAAGATTACAAACACATAGATCAGTTCCCTGGATCTTAAATACATAAATTGTATTAATCTGTATTGATAAAAATTAATTGCGTATTTTATATAGTCCAGATGTAATTATAGATCAAGATAACATTTCTTAATAAGGCAACATAGCATTTGAAATTTCATATCTTGTGAACTATGCAACCATGACGTTAGGAGACCTGGAGCACAAGTTCTATTTGCTTCTTTATTCTGGCTTTTTTTCCTGCCTCTCTCCCTTCTTGTGCAGTGCCCATGCCCCTTCTGCCTTGACTCCATTTCTTCTGAACTGTTCTACTGTCTCTGGTGTCATTATATTTAGGCCTGAGTTTGAAAGTCTCTCTGTATTGGAGGTTAATGTTAACATGATGTGGTGGCCATATCAGGCCTCCAGAAACTTTTATTTTCAAATTTAAGTTTAGTAAACTGAGCATAGGAACAGTCCAATTGACTTTACTGCAACACGTGTATAAATACGTGCAGGTTTATGGTTGGAAATTTGCTCTGCAATCTCAAGTTTACTGCAGTCCCATCAAAGATAGTGATACTGGAATCCTCCCACACAACAAATCAATATGACAGGGTCTTAAATAAGTAGAAATAAGGAAAGTAAGAATGTGAAAATTTTGTTATAATGGTCCCATTCTTATCTATTAATTTCTGCAGGTCATCTGTCAGGTTTTTTAAATGTTATTTTATAATACAGTTTTTAATGTGAAATATATAGGAGGACTACAGTGTGGGCTTTTAATTAGTGTTATTTAATAGTGCTTGATTTTTTTTCTGGCCAAGAATCAAGTCTTCCAATTCAGGTCTTGTCTACTCCGTAGGTTTTGGGTTATCTAGATGACCACTGATAGGATTGCAGATAAGTTTATTGTGTAAGTGTAGCTGTAGAAAAACTGAAGATGTCTTTAAAAAAAAATAATCCAAAATTTAGATGGCAGATCTAAGCAATACAACAAGCAGATGCCCTATGCAGATTACTGAAGACCCTTTTTTCTCTCTGTTGCTCAGCTTCAATTTTTGCTGAAGTCACTATTACACTTTTCTGATTACTGTAGTATTTTAAGCTTTCTGCCAAAATAGGTGCTAAAGATCTTTTGTAGAACAGAATGTGAAAGAAAAATAACACTTAGACATACACAAAAGAAGAAAAAAAGATCATAGCCAATACTAGTCTTTAAAAGAGAAAAGTTTTTTGTGCACATTAGCCTCAATACACACAGTGTATGAAAAGTATGTGGGCTGTTATGGTGAGGCAGTATCTTTTCACAATGCTCTGTCTGGGTTTTTTGGCAATATGTACTATACGTATACTCTTGAGTTAGTGTGTTTCCTGCATGTATAAGAGTAATACCTGAAACACAGGAAGGATATATTCTGTATGAAAAAAACAAAAAAACAAAAAAACAACAAAAAAACCCCCCAATTAATTTAATTTGGATTACAACATGTTATTCCAAAATTAATGTAAAAAGTGCACCTTCATAGTCTTACATGCTTATTTGACAGTCCTATTAAGGCATCTTCACTCTGAAACAGTAAAGGTGTGTAACAAGGAAAACTGAGAGATTTTGAACATGACCAATATTTTTTAAAATTTGTAGAATTAATGTATACTTGTTTTTTTCTAAAATCTTGTCAGACCTCTCTGACTTCATCAAATAACTTGAGAGATATGTCCTGGGGGAAACAAAAGAAAGAAAAAAAAAGAAAAAGAAAGAAGAAAAAGAAGTTGTGTGACACGTGAATTTTACTAGTGAGAGAAGAACAATTATAAATCACTGTTTTCAGAGTCTTTTCTGTTTTTCACTTGCCTATATATACGGCTATCAATGTTGTAAGTAGCAACCTTTTGCATGCTAAAGCTGACTTGGTGGGTTGGAGGTAAAAGCAATGATCAACTAATGGTGAGATGGACATATTTTAATGATGTTTGGAATATATAAAACTGAATATATTGTTGGCTCTGGACACAAATTCATCTTGTTGATGTTTTCCTTGCTTTGTTTTGTTTTCGTTGAAAACTCTGCATTGTTTCTTCTCATTAACATAAGATAACTGGAATAAGTTTCATATCACCATTCACCATTCCCACTTGACTTGACATTTTCGTAGTTCAGATGAGGCTCCAATAACCTTTCTGAGTTCTGCTTGCTCTAATGATGTCCATTCAATAAATGAGATTTGAGTGCTGCTGCCATGGTAAATAGTATAGTTGTACTAATAAAAAAAATAAAAAGCTGCCATGAGAATTAATATTTAGCATTTTTTAAGCAAAAGTACAACTGAAAATACAATTTTTTATAAGTACAGTGGCTTTGATAGGTTTTTTTTTCCTTTTGAACTTGATTGTTTGTATAGCAATACATCCCTATTTGCTTCTTTGTCTTAAAGTGATAATCTAGAAAATTTGCTGATGTGATAACTCACTTTCCTGTTGAAATTACCTTTGTCTTCCACAGCATAAGAAAATGGTGTCAGGAGTTACTTTTGAGACATAGTCTGGCATAGTTTATGAATATAACTGCAGAACAGTTGCAGAAAGGATGATAAGACAGGTTTACATGCTGCAAGCTTTACTTGTGGGGTCAATAGCTAATGGCATCAGCCAACTCTAAGGGTGTAAAGAGTAAAAAAGAAAGGGGGAAAGAGACAGAACAAAAGGTAAAGTTCCCAGTGGTGAGCTGGGCAGAGGAAAGGCAACATCTCCCAGACGAGTGCCTTCTCCAGGGCTGCAGATGGTCCTGCTCCAGGTACCTGTCCCACAGGGACTGTATAATTCTTCTTTGGACCTACTCAGGCTCATTCCAGCTTAAGATGCCCTTAATAGTTGCAGTGTGTGATGTGACCAGGGTGGGTGTCACAGCTCTGGCTGTTAAGCTTTCTGCAGGCATCTTATTGGGTCATGCTTAAATGACTACTATCTACCTTGTTATTCGTTAAATCTTGTTTTCCTCTAAAGAAAGGAGAAGCACAAATCAAGGGGTAGGAAAAGAGGGAGGAAAGAAGTAGTGGTTTTCGTGCCATGAGGAACCCAGCATAAGAGTACCAGGATTTGCAGCTGCAAAGCCATGAGAGTAACAGGCCAGGAACATCAGCATGGGAGCGGGGGAAACCTCTGCCCCGCATCTGAGGGGAGAAATTGCGGGCAGCTACAGAACAGCAGAAGGAAGGCACATAGCATTGCAAAGGGTAAGGCCCACCAGGCCCTGTAGAAAGAGAGACTAAAAGTTAGAATAGTCATGACAAGAGAAATACTCCAAAGGATAGTAGTCCTGCACAATTGTTTTTATTCTTTCTTAGTAATTTCTATAATTTTGTTTCAATTCTTTTCCAAGCTTTACTAAATTTCGGATTCAGGAAAGACAGCAGAAGATATTTTTACTGTACAACTAAATGTGAGAAGAATATAAATGGCAAAGAATACTCCTGGAGAGAAAATGAGAGAGTAAATGCTCCATCTGTGAGGATTTTCTTGTTTGCCACAGCACTTTCTCGGGCCTTTTTAATTCTGGTGATCTATGTTTGTAAACTGATAACTTTCTGCAAATCTTTCAATTGAAACAAAGAACTCTTGAGCCAATGTTTGTTGCCAAACACTGAGAGCTGATGGTGAGCATGTTGGTAACCTTTAATGGATCCTGGAAAAGCATGAGCTGAGTGTATGCTGAATGGCAGAGGCGCTGTGTAATGTACTCAGAGTATGGAGAGAAAGTGCAAAAGCATGCGCTCCAAGCATCTGAGCTGCAGGACACCTACAGTGATGGCATTCTCTAGTCCCTATGTTGTTGTTGTAATGAGAGTTAAATGCAGGAAAACTGTTACTCAGAGTGAGTGGAAGAAACTCAGCTGTCCCACAAGAAATGCCTCCTTGCCCCCTGTTTGCCAGACTGATGGAAGAGACTTTCATGTTCATGAGCACGGCTGTAGAGTACCTGGACACATGCTCAATCCGGTAGACTAGTCACACTGTTCTCTGGCTTAAGTTTTTCTCTGGTGTAAGACAGTATATATGTATATTCCAGGAGCCCCAGCAGTCATGGGAAGATGTTCTCACTGTGCTTTCCAAACAAAATGTGCGTTTACATGATGACTTTTATAGCCCTGTTTTCTCTTCAGCCTGTCTGAACACTGAATTAATTACATGTTGAGGAGACAGAAGTCCTCATCTCTGCAGTCATAGATAATATCTGTAAACACTGATTTTCTTCAGATCACAAGAATAGAGAAAACAGTTCTACTCAAAATTAGGAAAAAAAAAACCCACTAAAGATTACATTCCCTTTCTGACACCTCACAGAATCACAGAATGTTAAGGATTGGA
>NW_010324092.1:0-15825 GCF_000700745.2 Antrostomus carolinensis
TATGATTCTATGATTTATCAGGGCTGAGCAATGGCTACTATTTCACTAGCACACTCAAGCAGTATATAGAGAGCAGTCTTCAGAAAATGTCACTGGAAACCCGGAAACACCAGTCTGAACCAGGAAAAGTCTGCAATGTTCAAGAGATCTGAGGAAATCTGTTCTCACAGTCTCTCCTTTATTTCTGGGCATGACAAATTGTTATAGAGAGACACAACAGAAGGTTGTGTTGATGAATCGTCTTCTACTTTTGCTGTGGTCCCAATCACAGAGATAGTCTTCAATAAACAAAGGTTTCCTTTTGGTGGTTTAAAGCAATGACTGTACGTTTAAGCTTCAGCAACAGCCATGGAAGGAAAAATTTTCATGTCCTGGAAATGTGTGTTACCTGTATGGGTAATACTTGAAGGTGTTGCTAATTCTCATATCAAACACAAAAATCCCATCTCAGCTGCACTTCTCAAACTTGAAGAAATCCCAACAGCTGAAGGGAGAGCAAAATTCAAGTCTCCCAAGACCCTGTTCCCTTTTAGTAATGAGTTTGGGACTCAAATGCTGCCCAGCTGTAGGTAATGTTAGTGGAAAGAAGCTGAATTCTATATTCCAGGCATGGAGCTGACAGTAGAAGACCCAGGCAGCAAACACACAAGACTTTCTGGGGGAAGAACCTTGTGCTTCCCAGTACTCAGAGGCTCTGGAAGGTGCTATTTGAGTTCTGCTTCCAAAAAGCATTTTGTAGCACTGGATTCCCCCTTGCACCATGTGTAAACCTTACTGCAAGTTGGTCTTTTAGGGAATGATATTCTGCAACTGCATGCACATGGCTGGAAAGCTCTTCAGGGGTCATTTTGACTGCAGGGCCCATTGCCATGAGTGACCTGCACGGGGCTGAAGTGATGCACATGCATGTTAGATACAAAATCAATTGCTACTGCTGCATGATCTCTGTCTGAGGCAGTTATACTCACATCACCTGTATACCCATGTACAAGTGGTGAAAGAAAGGTCAAATCTCCTTTTGGATTGAACAGATGTCATCTACACAGCACAGTGCCAGGAGAACACCATAAACTCAAGGTATATATTGTTGGTTAGCCTCCACCACCTACTCTGAGCAGATCCATACTGGAGAGATGACAAAAAGTTTGAGGAGCCCAGTGTTCCAGGAGGACCCTGAAAAGTAGCTAAAAAACATTCAAACCCTCTGTCTTGTTGCCTTGCCACTATAACTGTGTCCTGAGCCTGTCATGCACTAGGAATTGAGTAGCATCTGCCTGGTCCCTTCATGGCTAAGACAGAGGCTCTCAGGCTCCACTTTGTGTGTGAGGAGAACAGACTTCAGCACAGAGACAAATATAACCTGGAAACATTGCAATATCTATACAGCTGCTTTTGAGCTCCAGTTTCTGTCCTGAATCTGCATGTAGCTGGTCCTTAGCATTTCAGAGGCTCATATGATGGTGGGATAACTCAGGCTGGAGGTTCAGAGCAGGCCAGCCAGCATTGTTCCCCCAGAATCACAGCTCTATGCTGAATCACCTACAGTACTACACTATTATATTGCTGCTTGGGGCAGGGGGTAGGGTGGGCCCTCCTGGTAGCAGCAGCCAGGTATGTTGGCTGTATCCAAACAAATATCAAGAAGATCTTGGTTTTCTTAGAGTCTGTTTCAAGGCTAGATAGCCTCTTAACCTTTCACACTCATGTTTAAGTGATGTACATGTGTGTGCAGGGGCTTGGCATGAGGTTTTGGAAGATCCTGGAGCCTCCAGAGCAGTGATGGGGGATGATGAGAGGGTGAAGGACCTTCTTGTGGCTCATTTATGTCTGTTCTGTAGCATCCACATCACAGCGTATGCACTCTATGAACCTATGTCCAATTAACTCCACAGTGTAATTTTTAGTTCACTATAGAAAGTAAGTTGTGTGCAAAATAACATGTAGAGGGACTGGAAGCCTGACAGGTAACAGGGAAACTCTTTAATTTGACAATATAGAAACACCTTGTTAACGTCAGTTATTTTTATGCCTTTGAATCTGTGTGCCCAGCCTTAAAAAACAAACAAACAAAAAACCCAACCTGCCCAATTTTAAAAAATAAGAGGCCTGATTTTAAAGGTGAACCTGAGCAATTCCAATATGAAATTGGGCTTTCTGAGAGTCTCATGAGCCTCAAATCACTGTATTCTGAGAGGACTTTTTGCAATAAGGGAAAATGATAACAGAGAGATGCTAAGAAGTATATTGCAGTTAGGGGTTCTAAAGTTGCTTCGAAAACTTCTTTCTGAGAATCTTAAGGCTAAATATATTTTTTTTTTCTCTGGAAGTGTCTCCTCTGCAGAATTATGAGCTTGGAAGTGAAATCCTCAGTGCTACTTGCTTAAGAGCTAAGAACTAGTAGTTAGAAAACAAAATTACCTCCACCATCCAAGGATTTTCAGGTAAATAGTTTGTACTTCCCACCTAAAAAGAAATCAGTCAGTCAGCACCATGGGTTTCCCTGGAAAAAGGGGACATTTTATAAGCAAAACCAATCATGATGCTGAGTGTGGTGTTGGGGGAATCTCTTAAAATCACAAACACAAGTAAATATTATTCAGTGAGCCCAGCAGCAAACTAAGTCCCTATTTATTCCTCAAAGCCAAGTTGTGATTGCAGGAGTTTTGGATTCCTGGCAGAATTGCCTGAATCCATATGCACAGAGCCCACGACAGTAAACACGCTCAGATCTGCCAAGTCTACCGGCTTTCCCAGCAGAGTGCTGGTTTTGATCCTGTCTGTGAGGATATTGGACCAACTTAGTGCTTTTCCAAAGAGAGCTCCAGGTCTCATGTGGGTAATTTCACAAAAGCAATGTACTTTTTGTATGTGTGAGAGATTACTACCAAAAGAAAAAACTATAATATTCTATTCTTGCTTGCACTTTAAGGTGCAGACTCATCTCTGAAGATAAGCCAAAAATGGGTGCTCTTTTTTTTTCTTTTTTTTTGAAGAAAAGGAATATTCACTTTGCTGAATACTATACTTTCCAAAAATAGCCTGTTTTTTTTTTTCAATGGGGTTATTAAGAGCTGGGGAGATACTTTTCTGCCTAAGTGGCTAAAGGTAGTGTTTGGGCACTGGTTTCATTTAGTGTTAATGTAATTTTTATCAGTCAGGGAAGTCTGCATTACCTTGTCAGCTGCTAGCCTGGCTCCTGCCCTTCACAGCCTCTGCATGCTGACCTTTTTAGTCAGGTTCCTCTTAGATATTTGGCCCAAATCACTGTGAGTACTCCTTTTCTCCAGTCCTCTCACCTTAGCACCATCCAAGCAAAAAGTGGTTGATCTCTCACCATTCTATGGCCTGTGCCATTGAAGACGTAACACCTCTGAAGACATAGTTTCCTCGCACACCATTACCCTTGCTGTGTCTAAGGGCAGAGACTCCCCTCTGCACAGCTGTAACAAGGGAGCCATCGGTCATGCTACATATGTAAATAAATATGGCTCAACACTGTAAGTGTGAGAGCTAGAAACCGGGAGAGGCATCCCAAAAATGTCAAGGAGGTAGTTAGAAGCTACCACTGTGGTCAGGGACAAAAGCAAAGTTCATCACCAAGTATGACCACCCTCAAAGCGAGTGGATTTTGGGCTGGGTGGAGTTCCATCTCCAGAATAAGCATGTCTTTCTGTTTTCTTCATCTCTTTTATGATCCAGTAGATTCAAATCCAATTTTATCTCTATTTTCTGTCAAAAGAAATATAAATAAATACTTGTTTTCTTTGCTCAACTATCTTCAATGCTGGTCATGCTCAATGTTCCCATTTTGCTCCAGTAAAGAGAAAAACAGTCTGGGAAATGTCTTAGAAGCAGCACTGGGCTTTAACAGGTTGCTCCCTGGGACCATGTACAAAAAGTTTTGAAGAGGGGAAAGTAGTAGAAGTAGTAGTAGTAAAAGATGAAAAATAATAGTAAGAAAAAGCTTTAAAATGTTTAAAATAAGTGGACCTTTTGGGACACTGGGGAACCAAGAGTTGAAAATGGATTGACATTTCTGCATTTCTTTTTTGACACTGCTAGGGCTGATTAAGTGATAATTGGGCTAGAGAGTGTGCCAACAGTCACTGCTTCATCCCACTCCTTTACCCCCTCAGGACCTGTCACCACTGAATAAAGGGTAGAAATTATATTAGAAATGCCTGCAGTTTTGAGACTGTGTAAATTAAGAAACTTGTGCTTTTTAATGCTTTATGGCTGATTCGAGGCAAATAAAATTTCCAGACTGCTTTTTTATTTTTTTTTTCCCTCCAGTAATGAAAGGAGGTTGGATTACATGCTCTTTACTAGTAGGATCTAGAGTCCACAAAGTCGGTGCACGGACCTTACTTGTGTCTGCATTTCTGTAGACTTAATAGTGGAGGTGCACAGATGTTCTCCACACAGAGTGCAAAACAAGGACAAATGGCAGTGTATACCAGCTCTCCCAGAGGACAGACAGTCAATAATACAATACTACTCACAATCACACAAAGTATTTTCCAACGCATCTTCTGCTGCACAGCTGGGATTTCAAATTCAAGGAGGGGTTTCAAATTTCAACTTTTTTGTTCTGATTCAGAAAAACAATTTTATTTTTTTGTAAAAATCTCAAAAAAAAAAACCAAAACGCGTTAAATAAGTCATAGAATTATATAATGGTTTGGATTGGAAGCGACCTTTAAAGGTCACCTAGTCCATCCTCACTACACTGAGCAGGGACATCTTCAACTAGATCAGGTTGCTCAGAGTCCCGTCCAGCCTGACCTTGAATGTTTCCAGGGATGGGGCATCTACCACCTTTCTGAGCAACCTGTGCTGGTGTTTCACAGCCCTCATTGTGGAAAATTTCTTTCTTATGTCAAGTCTTAATCTACACTATCTTAGTTTAAAACCATTTCCCTCGTCCTATTGCTACAGCCCCTGCTAAAAATTCTGTCCCCATCTTTCTTATAAGCCCCCTCAGGTACAAGGCTGCAATAAGATCTCTCTGGAGACTTCTCTTCTCCAGGCTGAAAAACTCCAACTCTCTCAGCCTTTCTTTATAAGAGAGTTGTTCCAGCCCTCTGGTAAGTTTTGTGGCCCTCCTCTGGACCCACTCCAGAAGGTCCATGTCTTTCTTGTGCTGAGAAGTCTGCCACTGGCAGTCCCGCTCTGGCTAAAGAAGTATATAGTTTAGGAAAATTTTGCAGATCCATTTAAAATTCCCTAATCAATTCACTTGGTTTCCAAGGGAATTTAATTTTATTTTAACATTTGTTAATTCATTTTAGATAATTTCATGAGATTTTTAGCATATGACTTCTAATTTTGTGACATTTTGTGTGCAAAACTACTAATTATTTCGAAAACAACTTACAGTAGTCAAAACACTATAGAATATTCATAGTGAAAATAACTATGGTTGATTGAATAAAAAACCTTACATTCCAGAAGTTAGTGTCTCCTGTTGATTTGCAAAGAAATACTTTGTTGCACAGCTCAGGGAAAGATGAGCTCTGAGCACAGCATCTACTGGGGTTTTAACTTCTGATTTTAACTAAAATATGAGTTAGGTGCATCAATATGAATTAGTTGAGTGTACCTGGTAGCAGCTGTTTCCAGTTTCCTAGCTTTCACTTACTACCATTACCCATATAGCTTAGATAATGTCACAAGCTCCTAGGCCATTTTTAACCTGGCTTTTTCAGGTAAACTCTATGGAAAAAACAAAAAACATCCCTCCCTATGTTCTGGGAGAAAAGTGCATGGGAATGGCAAACAGAACAGAGTATGAGTGTGGAATAACTAAAGGCATTATAAAATTTGAGTAAATATTAGATAGAATTGGCTACTGTACTTACCTGACTCTATTTATTCCCCATCCCTGGATAGGTTCAAGGACAGGTTGGACAGGGCTCTGAGCAACCTGATCTAGTTGAAGATGTCCCTGCTCACTGCTGGGGGGTTGGACTAGATGACCTTTAAAGGTCCCTTCCAACCCAAACCATTTTATGATTCCTTCTATTAGAAAACATGGTAAATTCACCACTTATTAAACTGATTTTTTTTAATATATATATATATATTTGTGATTGATTATGAACCCTGTATCACCTTATACTCTGACACAAATAGATTAAGCTCATTTCCTATCTCCCTTCGGAAATGACCATAGCCTAATACCGAACTCTTCCCTCTGTCCTGGATTGAACATGCAGTCGTCCTCAGGAGGAAACAGAGTTAATATAAATTGTATTGAAAGACTTTGTCCACAAAGATATAGGCTACATTCACATGATACAAGCTCAGAAACACTTCTGTAAGACCAAGTAAAAAGTAGCAGGAGCCTGACTCCTCTTCACATCTAGCTTCCCATTGATTTTGAATCATCAGTGGCCAACTTCAAGCTGACCTTTGCTTGTATGTCACATTGCACATGAACAGCTGAAGTGGGACTCAGCTCACCTGATTCCTGATGTTTACAGTACAGGATTTTATCACCAGGGTCACCAGTGAGTTTTCTTAGAGTTAATGCAGAAAACCAGGTATGTCTGCAGTGTGCTTTGGCTCATCCTCTCCTGCCTGTATTTACATTCCCCTACTCTTAATGTGTTTTGTTCCTTGAATAACAAATGTAAAACACAGTGGTGCAGGTGCTGCATGTACCTTCCTGCCAGTTCAGAGGAGATGAGTCATATGGCCCCAGCTACAGGGCTGAGGCTGCTACCTCCAGCGGGTCTCCTTGGGGTCTTTGTTGTCCAAGCGGTTGTCTGATTTGATCTCTTGTGCATCAGGCAGGACCACAACCCACAAGCACCTTGGCCATAGTATTTGCTTCTGGGTGCTTCCCCACCATGTTAAGCAGAGATTCTGAGGTGAAGGGAGCCTCCTTAAAATGCCTCTAGCTACCTAAGGGTATGCACAGCACCTGATGCCACTGCTTTCTTTACTTAACCATGATAAGGACAAGGCTTGTAACTTGACAGACCATCAGGAGGCACTTTCATCTAATTCCCCAACTTTTTCCAATTGTAAATTTCAATGGTAAGCTATTATCATGCTGAAATGTGAAAAATACAGCCAAGAGGTATCTTTAGCTATTGTAGCTGTTGGCTCACTCCTGGGAGAGGCAGGACTGCATAATTTATCTGATGTTTCTCCTCAGTAAGTAGAACATATTTTCAAAATCAAAACTCAAGATAGGTTTGTGGTAACAGTGTTGAGATTCCTGAGATAGTTCTGTGCTAGCACCCTGGCCGTCTGTCTGATAAACCCCACTAATGTTTCTCTTGGCACCCTCCAGCTGGCTGGCAAGTGGGCATATTCCTCTCAATGGAGCGTTTTTCCAGTACCAGAACCGAACTGGAAACTGAACCTGAGGGCACAATTCAGCAGCCCATTGCCTGTGGAATGTGAAAGGAATCCAGACATTTAATTCCCTGGGAACTCTCTGGAAAATCCCTACCTCACTGCTCTCACTAGCTTCAGCACATAACCCTGAGCAGCCCATGTCACCAATGAGCTCCAGAACAGCTGGGAGAGTGCATGCTCATGGAGCATTTCTCCTTCCAAATGCTTTGTCACACAGCAGGGACACTGTTTCATGGGCCTGCTATTCTCCTGTGACAAATGCCACTGATCTTAGAACTTTAAAAAAAAAAAAAAAAAAAAAAAAGGAGGGATATGGTTGATGAAATCCTCTGAAAAAAAATCCTGGCCATTTTAGCAGGCATGGCATGTTGGGTTGTGATCGCTCCTGTTGGTATTCTGCAAAGAAGGAAAAAGCACACACCTTTGTGAGGTTTTTCTCTCTCCAGCCTTGTTAGTGAGACCCCTTCTACAACCCACAGGGACCCTTCAAAGTGCAGTTGACCCCATCTTGGCATAGTATCTAGGAGAAGCAGACTCCATCACTCTCTGTGGGGCCCTGTCTTAGATGTGGACAGGAAGGAGCCAACACTTAGCTTTAAATGACCACATGTAGGTGAGACAAACCCACCATATCTTGCATATAAACATTTAGTTCACATGGCAGTATAAGCCATCACATGTTTAGCTCCACACAGTACATGCAGGACAGCCAAGTGATCGTGCCCAGTCAGGACGGTTTCATGAAAGGCAGGTCCTACTTGACCAACCTGGAGTCTATCTGGACTTCAGTAAAGCCTTTGACACTGTTTCTCACAGCATTCTCCTGGAGAAACTGACTGCTCACAGCTTGGATGGGTGTATATTTTGCTGGGTAAAAACTGGCTGGATGGCCACGCCCAAAGAGTGGTGGTGAATGGAGTTAAATCCAGTTGGTGGCTGGTCACAAGTGGTGTTCCCTGGGGCTCAGTACTGGGTCCACACGTGTTTAACATCTTTATTAATGATCTGGATGAGGGGATCAAGTGCACCCTCAGTAAGTTTGCAAAACGACACCAAGAAGGGTTGAAGTGTTAATCTGCTTGAGGGTAGGGATCCCTCTGCAGAGGGATCTGGACAGACTAGATCGATGGGCAAGGACCAATTGCATGAGTTTCAACAAGGCCAAATGCCGGGTTCTGCACTTTGGCCACAACAGCCCCCAGCAGCACTGCTGGCTTGGCAGGGAGTGGCTGGAGAGCTGCTCAGCAGAGAGGGCCCTGGGGGTGTTGATTGATAGCCAGCTGAACATGAGCCAGCAGTGTGCCCAGGTGACCAAAAAGGCCAGTGGCATCCTGGCTTGTATCAGAAATAGTGTGACCAGCAGGACTAGGGAAGCAATCATGCCCCTGTACTCGGCACTGGTGAGGCTGCACATCGAGTACTGTGTTCAGTTTTGGGCCCCTCACTAGCAGAAGGACATGGAGGTGCCGGAGTGTGTCCAGAGAAGGGCAATGAAGTTGTTGAAGTGTCTGGAGCACAAGTCTTACGAGGATCAGATGAGGCAACTGGAGTTATTTAGTCTGGAGAAAAGGAGACTGAGGGGAGACCTGATTGCTCTCTACAGTTACCTGAAAGGAGGGTGTAGAGGTGGAGGTCAGTCTCTTCTCCCAAGTAACAAGTGACAGGATGAGAGGAAATGGCCTCAAGTTGCACCATGGGAGGTTTAGATTGGATAGTAGGAAGAATTTCTTTACTGAGAGGGTTATCAAGCATTGGAATGGGTTACCCAGGACAGTGATGGAGTCCCCATCCCTGGAGGCATTTAAGTCATCTAGACATAGCACTTAGGGACATGGTTGGGTCATGGTTTAGGGGACATGTCAGTGCTTGATTAACAATTGGACTTGATGATCTTATAGTCTATATCATCATCTATATGATGATCTTTTCCAGTCAAGGCAATTCTGTGTGATTCTGTGTATGGCTGAAGCATATGGAGTGTTGTGTTTATAACTTCAGTACTCACCATACACCAAAGGTGGCAAGTGTAATTAAAATATACAGAGCAAAAAAGGGATCTTTTTCCTCATGCCACCATCCCTCTTCAGCACCATTGAAAACACCACAGATATCACTACTTACAAGTAGGTCAAGTGCCTCCAAGATGTCACAGATTTACTCTCACCTCTAGCTACAGAGTATTAAATCAGCAACCGTGCCTCTGAAGTGAACGTTAGCTATCCCTCGGCAAGCTCCTGGTGGGTTGCTGGTGACTTCTAAACCAATAGTTTCCCTAAAGGAAAAGAAACTCTTCTTGGAAGAAGCAACTTCCATGTCAGTTGATGTTCAGCTAGTACACAGACAGATGCTAATGACTTCCAGCAGGGAGAAGGGTCAGACATAAAAATCCCCTAAATTTCCTGACCTAGTCTCATCCAGACCAGTCTCATCATGGACAAGAATGATATCACCACAAAATAGCAATTATTGTCATGTCTAGGACTGGTAGTGAGACATATCCACTGAAGCTGGCTTTTGTTGCTGTTGTTGTTTTTATAAAGTATGGTTGTCAGTCTGTGTGGTGTAGGAAATGCTTAATTTATTGAACAGATTGCAATATGAGATCAGAATATTAATTCACCAGGTGAGAAAGAGTTTTACCCTAACGAAGGTTAATGACTTGCTGGCAGTTCAGCCAAGTCATTATCAGCGATATCTGGATGGCCCCTGCCCACCAAAGAAGCCATCAGCATCCCTAGAGAGCTGAAGGCAGACACTAGCCTTGGGGCAGGAGTGTGGAAAATGCTTCCCGAATAAATTAATACCAATAACCCCAGGAGTGAAGAGTGACTTGAAGTTGAAGAGAAGCCCAGGGGACCTCAAGGAAGGGGAAGCAAATGAACTGAGGTTTTCTGTCAGGAAAGAGTATTAAAGACATGAAGCTTAGCTAAGGAGTGTGTCCTTAGATATGGCTCATTAAGTGAAAGTAAGAGAAATCTTCTTGGAGCTGATCTCAAGATAAGCAGTTAATGCTTGTGTTTTTGTCTTCTACCCCTATCTCTAGGGCGCTTCACGGTTTTGTTTGCATTCAGCCTCTGTAAATAAGCTCAAGTGTCTGCTATGTGTTAGACTGGTGTTAAGAATGATGAGAACGTGTCTGGCAAATAGAAAGCTATTCCCCATTGCATGGCTACTGCAATCCTTAACCTTAAACACTGGTGCCCCAGCTGTGGGCTAAAGTTCTTTTATGTAGGCATTTAGATGGGAAAAGAGGGCTTCTCCATGTAAGTGCTGAGACCGCTTTAGGAATGAGATGGAGGAGGACCTGTTTGGAAGAAAAGCTTTCCCATGGCCTGTATTAGATGGGAAAATGCATAGCTCTCCAGCAAAACAGTAAGAGTGTCCATAACCCCAGGGCTGTAGTAACAGACACATGTTAGCAGATAACATTACATTTCAAGTAACAAGACTCCAACGAAATGAGTAATCATATAAAAGTGGAAGATTGGCTGATTTCCTTTCTCTCTAGCAATTTTGCAGACAGCAGTTCTGCATGATGCCATGGTTTAGCTCATCAAGTGTGGGACAATATCTCCATGGTGAGCATGACTTCCTAAGTCTGTAAGAATGCCTCTAAATGAAAATACTCTCCTTCGCAGCCCTAAGGAGTACGTACAGCTCACATGGAAATGCCTCTGCAAAAATCCAGCTCTTCATAACTCTGTTGTGAGTTTTTGCAAGCAAACAGCATGGTGTTATGCTGACATCGTGTTCCCAGCTGGACAAAACTTTCAGATAGTTCCTTTCTGCCTCTTTTGGCAGGGACACATCAACATATGTCAGATGAAGTTGTCCCACAAGATGTAACCCATGAAACCATGTACTGGGTCTAGCTGGGATGGGGTTAACTTCCCCCATGGAAGCCCATATAGTGCTGTGCTTTGCACTTGTGGCTAGGGCAGTGTTGGCAACGCACCCATGTGTTGGCTGCTGCTGAGCAGTGCCCATGCAGCTGCAAGGCTGACTCTCCAACACCCTATCCAAGGGCTGGTAGGCTGGGGGTGGGCAAGAGTTTGGGAGCTGACCCCAGCTGACCAAAGAGTTATCCCATACCATATGACATTGTGCTTAGCAATAAAAGCTAAGAGAAAAGGGAGAGGGGAATGATTTGTTATTGAGGCATTTGTCTTCTGGAGTAACTGCTATGACCCTATTTCCCAGGAAGTGGGTGGACATCACCAGCTGATGGGAAGTAGAGCATACACCTCCTTTGGTTTTGCTTTGTTTCTGCACACAACCTTTGCTTTTCTTCACTAGACTGTCTTTATCTTGACCCATGAGGTTTTTACATCTTATTTTATTCCCCTGTCCTGCTGAGGGGAGTGAATGAGAGAGCAGCTGGGTGGGCATCTGGCAACCAGCCAAGGCCAACCAACCACATTAGCTATGGCACATCTGGTCCTGGATGAATGAGTGTGGTCTTCATCATGTTCCCAGATGAGTGACTTAGAACGGTCTGTGTTCAGAAAGCCAGCTCACAGTTCTTTAAAAATTAAAGCGAATGCATGGGAGAGAGAGAACTTCCATTCTGTGTTCAGTGGAGAAAGATTGTCTATATAGGATTGCATCAAAGTGACATATGGCTGCATTACTCACTGATTTCTTCTTATGGCAACAGTATGAGTAGCCACTTGTGCTAAGAGGGCAGCCAGTAGAGTGATGTGAGGGGGAGCCATCCTCTCCTGCAAACCTCTTCTTGTAACCCCATGGGAATTCTCGAGCACCCACCTATGCCTATGTGTATTTGATCAAAAATAAGAAGAAAGGAATGGGATTCATTTTCAGCTCAGTGCAATCGAAGCTATGTAAATCGAGTACAGTAGTATTTAGTAAAGTGACCTGAAAACCTAATCCAAATTTGTTATTTTGTTATGGGTTGTTTGGGATTTTTTTTGTTTGTTTTTATGATGCAGCTTCTTTAATCCACACTAATTGTTATGTGATTAAGAGACCTGCTCAGAGACAGGAGACGAGAAATTTGACAACCCCATAGATAAAGGATGTGCAATTAACTAAGTCATTTTAGCACCTTAGTGTTTCAGAATCATAGAATCACAGAATGGTGGGGGTTGGAAGGGACCTCTAGAGATCATCTAGTCCAACCCCCCTACCAAAGCAGGTTCACCTAGAGCACGTTGCACAGGAATGCATCCAGGCAGGTTTTGAACATCTCCAGAGATGGAGACTCCACAACCTCTCTGGGCAGCCTGTTCCAGTGCTCTGGCACCCTCACAGTAAAGAAGTTTTTCCTCATGTTTAAGTGGAACCCCCTGAGTTCCAGCTCGTGCCCGTTGCCCCTTGCCCTATCGCTGACCACCAATGAAAAGAGTCTGGCCCCATCCTCTTGACACCCGCCCTTCAGATATTTATAAACATTGATGAGGTCAGCTCTTTGAGTGCAACCAGAGTGTGATCACACTCTTCCTAATGCACCCCGGGATACCATTGGCCTTCTTGGCTCATGGTCAACTGGTCATCCACCAGTACTCCCAGGTCCTTCTCTGCAGGGCTGCTTTCCAGCAGATCAGCCCCCAGCCTATAGTGGTGCCTGGGATTGTTCCTTCCCAGGTGCAGGACTCTACACTTGCCTTTGTTGAACTTCATCAGGTTCCTCTGTGCCCAACTCTGCAGCCTGTCTAGATCTCACTGAATGGCAGCACAGCCTTCCGATGTATCAGCCATTCCTCCAGTTTAGTGTCATCAGCAAACTTACTGAGGGTACACTCAGTCCCTTCATCCAAGTCACTGATGAATGTGTTGCATAGGACTGGATCAAGTACTGACCCCTGGGGACACCACTAACCACAGGCTTCCAACTAGACTCTGCACTGCTGATTAAAACCCTCTGAGCTCTTTACTTATTCAGAGATGGTATTTTCCCCTTCCTTTCTCAGAGGGGGTTGCATAGAACACATGGAACACCTGCAATGGCCTTTGATGATTTCAGCTGCTATAAAACTCAAAGTATTAATGGACCCTTGAAATCTTGGCTCAATGTAATGAATGAATGACTTAGTAAAAATAACATTAGGAAGTGCATGTTCCAGGCTCTAAGCTGTACTTAAGGTCTGTATTAAAGACTCTGTTTAGGTCCTATTAGTATTATTGGTGATTTTTATTTTCACTCAGTGGGATTGATTCCACATGTCTTGTACTCTTTTAGCTATTATCCCAGGCTGGAGGTATTGCTGTTCTTTCCTTTGTGTCATAAATATGTAGCCAGAGCCTACTTGTGAGGTCCTTGGCTGCCTGTCAGGCCTTCAAAATGGCGACAGCAAACTGGAGGAATGTAGTTTCTTCCTTGCTTCTTCCTTGCTTAATTTCTTCTTATGTAGCCTTGGCTGTTTGGATTCCCACAGCAGAACCACTGATGGTTGCTGAGTTTTTCTCTAGTACAGTGGTCCTTAGAAACACTGAAAGATTCCAGCTGCCTGTCTGTGTGTCTGTGGTGGTGAACATCACCCCTAAACTTCTGGGTGCTTCCCCATCTCTTTAGACTTTTAATGATTTATGGATGCTTATGGAGAGTAAAACCCTAAACACAACGGTGCTTTGCAGGCAAGGTTTCAAATCAACATCTGCAAAAAGTAACTGGCCTTGTCTTCTTAAAAGGCAGGATAAGCACCGAGTAAACTCAGCTCTGATCTCAGTCCTCATGTCTCAGGATAGCTGTGGTGTGGTAAGTCATTTGAACACATACAGCCTTGGAGTAACTAAGTGGGTGTGAGAGTGTCTGCGGCTCCTGGGCACCTGTTGGTTTCAATGTCACAGCCAGAAAAGGTTCACTGTGAGGGTGGTCAGACGCTGGAACAGGTTGCCCAAGGAAGTTGTGGATGCCCCCTCCCTGGAAGTGTTTAAGGCCAGGCTGGATGAGGCTTTGAGCAACCTGGTCTAATGGAAGGTGTCCCTGCTCATGGCAGGGGGGTTGGAACTAGATGGTCTTTAAGGTCCCTTCCAACCCAAACCATTCTATGATCCTATGATAAAAGGCATATTAAAAGACATGACGTAGTCCATTCTTTTTAGTCAAGAGTTTTCAGCTGTACAATTTAATTTGCCTGTGGACAGTTATACTGGACAGTTCTTTATTCAGCCTCAGTCTTCTACTATTGTAGATCACAACCTTACCTTGTTTGTTCCACAGCCCTCTTCCCAGTTCACCTTCTTGCACCAGCATACAGTTGCTTTATTTTTAGATAATTAGCCTTTTCTTTTGCCAGCAGTAGATGAAGAGCAGGGCTTCATAATTGGCGTGCTGTTGTCTCTGACATCTCTACACCCCTGTGGGGGCTTTCAATCATTGTTAGAGCTGGAGTTTCAGTCTAAATCCACAACACAGATCTGCCTTATTATTTACTCTGAGTAGAAACACAGTAGAAATTGATGAAGTGAATGATTATTATTACCCAGAACTGACTGGAATTCAGATGCTGAATGATGCGCCCAAATGAATTTTTAAAAAGGCAGAGGTGCATAGTGTCCGCATAACACCAAATTATACTTGAAGACACAGGTCTTGTTAGGAGGTGAACATTGGACTGTAGCTGGATTTCCAGTGCCTAGTTTGCAGGAAAATGCAAGAGATTTTCTTAACTAAAAAATTTATCAGGAAGCATGTTGGTTAAATCAGCACCTATATATTGAAATAAAAGGCAATGCCCAAGTGTTCAAGTACAGCCAAGAAGATAAGCCATATCCTATGGAGGTTATGCTCTGCAAGTCTAATTTCAACGAGCAGGACTTAAAAATCAGTGTAAAGTACTGCCTGTGTGGATGTTGACTGAATATAACTTTTATCCTGGGGCACAGGGGCTTTTAATCATCAGATCATTGAAGGTTTGGGTTTTAATGAGAGCTGTAAGTAGGATCTGATTCATGAAGGCACATTATCACTTTTTAGCACTTGTGAAAACTTGGAAAGTCAGCATGACCTGAGATTGCATTTGATTGTTCTAGAAAACAGGATTCTGTACTATAACAATCTCAGTGTCTGGCATTGCTGGTGTAATGTAGTATGATCATAGAATCATAGAGTGGTACGGGTTGGAAGGGATCTCAAAGATCATCAACCTGTTCCAGTGTCTCACCACCCTCACAGGAAAGAATTTCTTCCTGATATCTAATGTAAATCTACCCTCTTCAAGTTTAAAGCCATTACCCCTTGTCCCATCACTACCTGTCCTTGTAAAAAGTCTCTCCCTAGTCTTCCTGATGGTACTGGAAGGCTGCTATCAGGTCTCCATGAAGCCTTCTCTTCTCCAGGAAGAAAAGTCCCAGCTCTCTCAGACTGTCCTCACAGGACAGGTGCTCCAGCCCTCTCTCTGATCATCCTTGTGGCCTGATAGGGTGGGGGTTTCATCACCTTTTGGGGGATAACCTCCTGAGGCATTTCTGACTGGCACACCAGGGAGTTAC
>NW_010324093.1:0-915 GCF_000700745.2 Antrostomus carolinensis
AGCCAGGTAGATGCCCAGGAAGAGCCAGAAGAGCAAAAGTTGCTGTTCCTGCCCGTCTGCAAAAGCCAGGAGGAGGAACTGGGTGATAGAGCTGCTGTTGAACATTTGCTGTACTGATGCATGAGGACACTGTTCAAAAAACAAAGAAAAGAGAAAACTTAGGACAGACTCCTGTGAGCAAAGCCACTCCCTTGTTGACAGAAATCCCCCCCACCTGAAATGCATTTATTGTCTGTGGTTTGTGCTGGCTGAGTGTGCTGTGAGGAGCTGAGGAGTCAGCTTTGCTCTGCTGCAGTGGGTATGTGGACCTGGTTTCTGACAGCTCCACCATTCACAAGGGATGTCAGATGGAACCCACCTTTCATAGAAATGTTCAGTATTTACACTCAGGACACTGAAGGGTGTGGGCTGCAGAAGAGAGGCTTAGCATGTGGTTATAATTAATCTTTCACGGAAAAGTTCAGTATTTGCACTCAGGACACTAAAGAGTGGGGGCTGTAGAAGAGAGGCTTAGAATGTGGTCATAATAATTTTGTTTGTGGGCTTTTTTTTGACCATCACATCTGGTGAGAGTTCTTTCTAGGGGTAGAAATCCTCATAATAATGACTGAAAATGTGAAGAGACCCCTCCCAAAGAGAAGTAAAGGACTGTAAGAGTGCCAACACAGCAAGGAAGGACCAAAAGAGAGCTGCCTGAAGGCAGCCTCCCCCAGGGCTTCTTGGCAGTTTCCCCCACCCCTTGCCCATGGCTCTGCTGCCTGCAGCTGTTTCTCTGTGCCCAGGTCTCCTCCCTGCCACTGCTCCCAGAGCCCATATCCCACCAACTGTGTGCTCAGCTCTGCCCTGTAGACACCTCCCAGCCCCAGGGCACTGCCCAAGGGCAACTCTGGCTGGGCAGGTTGTGATGGTACCATC
>NW_010324094.1:0-1334 GCF_000700745.2 Antrostomus carolinensis
CACACGGGGGCCCGCCCATCGCTCAGCTCCTGCCTTCTTTTTTCTCCGACGCGTAGCTTCTTTGCTCCTCCTGGTCATCACGGCCACGGGAAGGTAGAGGCAGTCTGTGAGCGGGGGGTTTCTATCGTACAAGAAAAAATTGATCTGTAATATATGTCTTGTGATATATTACACATAGAAATTTTTTTATTAATATGACCTGTAGAATATTATGAGTCACATTCCATTTCTCTGAAAACAAAATCTTCACCTCGAATTGCGCAGCTTTTGCAGCAGTCGTGCTTGAATGCGTTTTTCTTCTGCCTTTCTGCAGAGCAATACAGCACCATACTGTAGCAACAATCCTCATACAGCAATGAATGGAGTTTCTTAGGCTGAACTCGCTGAACATAAGAAAATCAAAGTGCGTGGTACCACAACCATGTGCCTAAGGAAGTAACTATGATAAGCAGGGAAATGACCATCTGTCCTTTTACAGTCTCCCCTGCAACTGAGCTCCCCTGAGTCCTCTCTCCAATGTACACAGCTTGCAGCTTTGCTTCTGACCCTCAGAATTCACAAAAATATGAGGTTATGATGGTGCACCATGAACACACCAGGAATGAAGATACTCTTGTCTGCTCACCAACATTCTCACAAGAAACAAAGGATTCCAAAGCACCTGAGTGAGCATCAGCAGTGCAGTCATTCAACAGAGAATAGTTCCTCAAGCTATCAGCTTTGCAGGAATCTCCTCTCCTCTTTTCTCACACACAGTGTTCCACATAAATCCACTGCTACTACAGTCATGCATTCATCTGCTCTCCCTACCAAAAACGTAACACAAATGTACCCTACGATGGTATCATAGCTTGAGATTTTAAGATTATGTTCAGTTGCCACAGGTACACAGGAAGAGTATCTAGTTAATAAGAAGTCCAAAGAAGGATCACACTGGAGGTCACACCAATGACCATAGCTACAGTGTTCTCCAAGTAATTTCTTTGGCCAATAAGAAAGAAGCACAACTATGGGTCCCATATCACAACTGGGAGAAACTGAACATTGACACCAACCTCATAAACATTTCAAACTACACCACGGTGAACTCTTCCACCTTGAATACTTCTGCCTACTCAAAAGTCATGCAACTGGGAAGCCAACTTTGCAGACAGACCTCTTTGAAAGAAAGTTGAGCATACAATTTCTCCTCGTGGTGAACAAGGATCACAACACAGATGCATGCATAGAGACCTCTCTGCTCATCACACTCATTTGAAGGAAGGTACAATGTTCTAAAGGGCAGAAGTGGTACACAGCTCAGTTAAAGACTCCGTTGTCAGTAGCAGCTCAAA
>NW_010324094.1:1392-1738 GCF_000700745.2 Antrostomus carolinensis
CGCTAATGCAAAGTTTACAACTGAGCCCAATAACTACCACTCACAGGAAAAGCTGTATCTAATGTGTCAGTGGACAAATTGGGTAACTTCCTCACATAGACTTAATATAACACACTCCAAACCCATACATTTCTGAAACAAAATACCCTTGCATCATCTCCATTCCCACCAATTTTTGTAGCAATAAAACATCAGCAGTTACTTCATATTGAGCAAGAGCCACTAAGAACATCAAAGCATCAGTCAAGGCTGAGGAAAGCTTTATATAACCAGGATAAATCCTACAACTTGGCCAACTGGAGTCCAAAATATGCAGTATGAAAACATAAGACACTTTGAGTCCTAT
>NW_010324095.1:0-13857 GCF_000700745.2 Antrostomus carolinensis
TCCCTCCTGGTGCAGAGGTGGGACAAATTTAGCTGTTCCATTTCTTCTCATGAGCACTTGCCTGCAACAACTGTGAAGTAGAAACAGCTTTGGGTTGAGATACTGAGACGGGAAACAGAGATGAGAAAAAAGGAGAATTGGGGTAAAGAACTAGGAGTAAATAGGGAGGCAGAGGGGAGAGTGGAAGCCATCAAGCTATATCAGCTCAATCTCCCTGATGGCAGGCATCCCCTGATGGGCCAATTACTTCATCTCAGCAGCAGGACACAGACATTTTCTGTGGATCTCAGGCTAGTAATGCTTTAATGTTGCTGAAATTTGTTGTCAAGTGGCTGCACATAGCACAGCTGTGTTCAGAGATAGGATTTCTGCCTAACAGTGATTGAAAACCACTCATCCATGGAAGAGGTGGTAGAGAAACAGACCAGGCAAGCCTTCTTTGACAAGCAAAGTAGTCTGCAACAGATGAGCAAATTCTGATTTCTGTGTTTGCTAGGAGGCTAAAGGGAGGGAGAAACACTGACTCATTTATACCTGTGCTAGCAAGTAGATGAATCCAGGGTCTCTTTGTCTAGCTCTGAGGCCAAATGCAAATGGCATGGCACATCGTGGTAAGTGCACACCCAAGATCACCCCAAAGCAAGGTGGCTACACCTAAACCTCCTAATGGAGCAGTCCTTGTTTTCTGCTTTCCTTGAACTGTGCCTGACATTGTCTTGGAAAGAAGTAGGTGATGTGGACCAGGATCCACACTTATGAGAGAGCAAGACGAGCAAGAAGGTAAGAGCATGGATGTCTACAGGTGTGTGCTCGGCCTATGCCCTACTCATTTCTTGATAGGCTCACATAGAGGTTTTCAGCAAGTTTTGTGACTGCTGGATGTTTTCTCCTAAGTGATGGTATCAGATGTGTTTTGCTGTGCCTTGATTATAGGCCCTAAAATATAGACTTGGCATCAAAATTGTATTTAAATACTTCGATCAGTGAAATGCAAGGAGTATTTTCCCACACATGGACAAACTTGAACAGTAGAAAACTTGCCAAGTTGTTACATCTTTTACACCCAGGTTGTTTGCAACCTTTATTAAAAGTGAAAAAAATGTGTATCACAGAGTATTCTAAAACTACAGAACACTGAGACAAGTGACTTGTCTCCTTCCTTTTTGTTTGCCCTTTTTTTACAAAAACATTTTTTTTTTTTTTTTACCTGATATGGAAAATTTTAGGAACATTCTTATTGAAAAAGACCTTTTCTGCAAATCCTTTAGAATGTTTTTGGAAAATTCAGGAAAATACGGATTGCTGGAAAATACTTTGTTTAAAATGTTTTAGTTATTTAATAAATATTTTGAAATAGAAGAGATTCTAGGGTATATTTATTTACAATACTTGTAGTTTAATAGACAGTGTCTGTAAATAGCTAGTTGGTTAATTTATAAATAAAGCCACCTGGTAGTATTGTTGGTTTCTAAAATAAGAAACCTCCATTGAGACTGTTCATTTAAACTGCAGTATAACTAATTATATAGCAATGTGAAAGAGTTTAGTTAACAAAAAGAAAAAAAAATGTGCTTCTCTAAAAATTGTTAAGAAGAGGAATTAGTGCTTTATCTGTTAAAAGTAAACTTTTTCAACACTTTAACAGTAAAAAAAGCATGTTTGCAACTATGAAGCTGAACTATCACTACCTACCCAAGACTTACCACAGCAAGGAACTGAATGTAACAAATTGCAGTTCTGAACTGTAAATACTGTGTGACAAGTCACAACTTTTGTATAGGTTGTATATTAAGAACTAGAAGGTGGTATCAGCTCTAATCCATCAAGGTCAGAGCCACCTATAGTTCCCTCTTGACTGCTTTCTTGCTTCATTAGCTACAGAGTGACCTGATTTTGAAGGCACAGTGCCGTCTCTTCCCTAAAAAATCTCTGGAGTCTGTCATTATGGTCCTCCTCTTGAGCATGGAAATTGGAAGCCTGAACTAAGATCTTGCAGTTCTTGGGCCAGTAATCTAGGCTATTATGTAAAATGTGGAGAATGCTGATTTTAATATCTTTTCAGACAATATCTAAAGTCAAAGGAGAGTAACAGTCATATGGCTGTACAGAGAGACATGCATATCTTTTTTGTTCCTTAAAAACCCTATTCATACCACACATGTTATACTAGTGGAAGAAGGAAGGTAGGCACCTAGAACAGTTTGGCTTGCCTATAGAAGAGCTCAGCTTCCTGAACAAGAATACCTAATTTAGTTGGCCTGAGTTGCCCTCCCTAGGTTTCAGAGGCTGTATATAAAGGATGTGATAGAGAAGCTCTTCCCACATCAAGGTGTATAACAAAATCACATCCTGACTGCATCTTGGGACAGGACCTGGTGATATTCCCTTTTAGTCAACTCATTGAAGAAAACCAGGCATATAGATAAGGCAGGAGCCCTGGTGAGCTCCATTAGGTCCCTGTAACTGCACTCTCCTTTTGCCTTAGGTGTAGTCAAGTGTCACTTCTCTCCATTGACTATAAAGGGACCTCGGAGTGTTAATCTAAGAATCAGCAGCTCCAGAAACAGCTATGTATCTTCTATGTCCCAGAATTTAAGGTATCCTTAAATTGTGACACATTAGTGTCATGATTTTGATTTTCTCCTTTCTGTTATAAGTCATTTTTTGCAAGATTCTATATTCTGGATGTGTCCCTGCCTCTACCCTACAGAGCTATCTTCTTGTATTAAGGCACAGCCAGGCTTGAAGTTGGTAGTTACGTTAATATCATGGACTCTGTGTATAGTTTATACTTAGAATCTTTAGGGGAAAAAAAAAATAAAAAAAAAATCATAGAATGAGTCATAGAACAGTTTGGGTTGGAAGGGACTTTTAAAGGTCACCTAGTCCAATCCATTTGGTAAAACCAAAATAACTATGAAAGAGGTTTGCACCGTCAATGGGTATGGGGAATATCTCAGACATGGTCTGGTAATGCCTCCTCTGGCATATGACCGAAGTGCTAAGCAACCAAAAAGGATTTCTACCCTGCAATGGTCCCACTACAGCAAATTATGCCAGTTTTGTGGATAGAATCTGCTGGTAAAGAAGCGCAATGTTCCCAGTCAAAACCAGGGTTGGGATTCGATTCAGCGTTCACTGTTTCTACAGCAGCCATAAGTTTTTTTCACTTTCATGGAACTGGACAAAGCTCATGATGTGTCACATAGTTTAGCTATAAGCCACCCAATCTTTTTTTTTTCCCTTTTAGTGGGCTTGATATATATCAGTGACAGTAACTAAAAAACAGCAGAGGAAAGCAAGCTTTTTAGGACACAAATGAAAAGTGACAAAATCCAAAGATAAACCTGTCTTTTCACTTCTGTAGCCAGAAACACAATACTTTGCTAACATTCTATTTTTATTTTATTGCTTAAATATGTGGTGTCAGTGCTTACATAATGTTTTTAACTTTTTATTTTCTCAATGGGGATTTCAGGCCTTATGTAAAATTGAAAAGTGTAAAATTACTGTGAAATCTTACTGAAGCATATGCTGAATTTAATGTGCATAATGTTTTTATTTTTCTATTGAAAGAAAATAAGAAACACTTAGCAGTGTTAGTATTAAAAACTTAAGTTTCATACTTGTGATAGTTTCACTGGGCTAGCACTTGGCTAGCAACCAACACAGCCATTCACCCATTTCCCCCTCACCCCCATGGGACAGGGGAGAGGATTGGGGGACAAGGATAAGGAGACTTGTAGGTTGAGATAAGAAAAGTTTAATAACAGAAACAAAAGAAAACTTAATACTAATCTTAAAATAGTAGTGATAATGATAACAGTAAGAAAATGTACAAATGAATGACACACAGCGACACACACAGTGCAACTGCTCACCACCCACCGACTAAGCCCAAGAGAAGCCGAAAGAGGAAGAGACCCTCACTAATACTGGACATGACGTGATATGATATGGAATATCCCATTGGCATACCCAAATACAAATTTAACTTATTCATTTAAATATTCCTCACCCCCTTAGATCTCACGCTTGTAGACTAAGAGAACATGAAGATCTTCACTTCCAGTGACAAAATTACAAACACTGGTACGTTATCAGTGTCTCTCTCATAACAAATCCCAGGCTGAAAAGCAAAACACAGCACTATTCTAATTACTAAAAAGAAACCCAACTCTGTTCCAGCTAAAAACCAGGACAATACTAAAAACAATTACCTATGCTATCTGTTCCTCACTTATGGAAGATTATAAATATTCTCATTTATTATTTGAACTATAAAAAACTTAGCAATATATTTTGGCATTCAGCTTAGGTGTTATTGTGTTTTACACTGCTAGCAAATCTGAATCACCAGCTTTGACTTTCCCACCCAATATCCCAGAAATGTGAGTGGACATACTCTTGGATGGGCATGCATAATACCATAGCATAGATCATGATTTCCCTCGATGGAAAACTGGTCTTAGCTTCAAATATGGATGCAACTGACCCCATAATTTGCTTATGACTATACTTAAACACTGTGAGCTCCTATTATTTTTGCATGGCTGCTGTGTCTGCAGCCCTTCTGGGATGCCTTATCTACTGTTTGTTGCATTCTGGGAAGGATGTCTGATTTCAGAGGGAAGCTGAGGACGGTGGTAGATAGCATCAGGAGGACTAGCTGTAAGGTATGGCATGTCAAAACAGTTTGAAACACAGGCAGGAAGAAAGTGCTGTGAAGAAAATGATGGAGATAAGTGACAGTGAATGGAATAAAACATCAAGAGTATTGTTTGGGAAAGAGGCCGGGAATGGTGAGAAGGTAATACTGAAAGCTAGGTGAATGAACAGATAAAGAAAAAGAAACTGGGTGTGAAAAAAGGAAACCAAATCTGTAAACATCATGTATCACTGAGGATCTGCTGCAAGACATTTTGAAGTTAATGAATGTGATTTAACTGAGTCTTTAATTAAAAAATACAGAATTCAGGTAAGCATTTTCCTTGGACCCCTTAGTCTTGGTTTCAGATGTCTGGCAAATAAATAGCCATGTATATTAAAATTTGATAGAATTACCGGTAGAACATGAGGTATGAGAAGCAAATAAGAAGTTTTGCAGGAAATGCACTTGGTTTGTGATGAGTTTTAACTGAGGAAAATAAATGGTGAAATAGATTTTATTATACAGTAAAGGAATCAGAGAAATATGGAGTAATTTTGGATACAAAAAGGCAAAAGGTTGAAGTTTGGTCTAATTTCCTTTGATTTAAGGGCAAGACTATTTGATCAAATAAACTAAAATGATTTTTTTATATCCCTGATTCTGGATTTATACAATTTATATTTCAGTTGTACACATTGTTTCCAAGTAAATTAGGTTATTTAACTTGGAGATTGAAGACATTTAAGTCATGATTTATTTAGATTGCCTTATGCATACATAATAAGTTATACAGCTTTATTGTGCTAAAATGAGGACTAGGCTGTGCACTGTGGGCTTCATTTTAATGAAGTTCAGTTGCGGAGTTTGGAAAGCATTCGGATCACTAGGGAAAAGGATATGGAATTATATGGTAAAAACAAGCAAGTTCTCACAGAACATTAATTTATAGATAGATGCGATGTGTATGGGTGATTCCTCTGAGGTTTACCTATTTTTTCTAACTACACAGTATGCTGCCATTAAGGCTAGATGTATGAAGATTAATATGAATTAATCTTTTGTTTTTTTTAATTTAAATCAGAGAGGACACATCTAATTCTGTGACGATAACCAATGGAATTATATTTATGCCATTTTCAATGCACCTTTTTAGCTGTCATTATATAACTGTCAGTGGTATTCCATTGTACCCCTGGATCACTAAGAACAAAATACAGCCAATAACATAGGAACATTATTACCCTTGTAGCTTTAATGTTTTAATTATTGCAACGTCATAATAAACACATTGTTTGTTCTATTGTAACCTGTGAAGATCAAGTCTTACCTATTTTTGCTGAGAAAGTATTTTGAATCTACTGGTATTAGAGTGACTTTTTAATTTCAAAAGTAGTCATAAAATCATAGAATGCTTTGGGTTGGAAGGGATCATTAAAGATTTAACCCACCTGCAGTGGGTAGGGACATCTTTCACTAGATCACATTGCTCAAAACCTAGTCCAACCGGACCTTGAACAATTACAATGATGGGGCAGCCACAATGCCTCAGGGCAACCTGTTCCAGTGTCTTACCAGTCTCATTGTAAAAAAATTCTTATTTCCAATCTAAATCTACCTTTTTTCATTTTAAAAATGTCCTATAACTATAGACCCTGGTAAAAAAGTCTTTCTCTTTCTTGTATGCCCCCTTTATATACTGAAAGGTTGCAATAAGGTCTCCCTGGACCCTTCTCTTCTACGATCTGAGCCCCAACTCTCCCAGTTTTTCTTAATATGAGAGGTGTTCTCTCCCTCTGATCATTTTTGTGGCCCTCCTCTGGACCCATTCCAGAAGGTTTGTGTCTTTCTTATACTGGGGACTCCAGAGCTGGAAGCAGTACTCCAGGTGGGGTCTCAGCAGAGTGGAGTAGAGGGGTAGAATCACCTCCCTCAACCTGCTGGCCATGCTTCTTTTGATGTAGCCCAGGGTACTGTTGGTTTTCTGGGTTGCAAGTGCACATTGCCAGTTCATGTCCAGCTTTTCATCCACCAGTATCCCCAGGTCTTTCTCTGTAGGGCTGCTCTCAATTCCTTCATCCCTCAGCTGGTATTGATATCGGGGATTTCCACCACCCAGGTGCAGGATGTTGGACTTGGCCTTGTTGAAGTTTATGAGATTCACATGGGCCCATTGCTGTAGCTTGTCAAGATCTCTGTGGATGGCACCCTGTCCCTCAAGTGAATCCTGCACCACTCAGCTTGGTGTCATCTGCAAACTTGCTGAGGCTGCACTCAATCCCACTATGTCATTGATGAAGATATTAAATAGCATTGGTCCCAGTACGCACCCTTGAGGAACACGGCTCATTACAGGTTTCCACATGGACACTGAGGTGTTGATGGCAACTGTTTTGACTCTTCGTGAGAAAAGAGATTACCATTGAAAAATGAGGCAAAAAATTGTTGAGTACCCCAGCCTTTTCTATGTTGGTCTCCTGTCTTATTTATTGAGGGGGTGCATTTCATTGTTAACTGCTATTGGTAAAAAAATTGTGTGAATACAGGTCCTTGGGATTTCTCCATACTTATTCATGCTAATTAATTCTGTATAGAACTGAAAAAGAAGTCTCATGACATCGCTCTGTATCTATCCCGGCCAAGACTTGAGTACAGAAATTTATAGAGAGGTAAAAATGCTGCTACCAACAAGAAAAAAAAAATATATATATATTCAAGAGTTCAATTTTGTAGGAAAATCTAGGGGTTGTGATCTGTTAAATTATGTTAGCAATATTAACTGGTAAATCACTGTATAACTTGTTATAGCCATTTGTCATGAATTCTCAATTTAGTTATTAGGAGATGAAGCAAGAAGTAAGCCACAGGAAGAGCCCAGTGCTCCACTATAATTGAATGACAACCAAACAAATAATGAAAAACTTCTTACTGGTTCTATATATAGCAATAAATACAAGTAGACAGCAATATTTAAATTACTACAATTATTCATTTCGACCTGCCCAAGTGTACACTAACAGTGTAGAATGTAATGCTCTTCTTAAAAGCCTACTTCTCTGCAACTTTTTAATTATGCTTTCACCTTAATACTATCAGATGTATTGACTCAGTGCAAGTAATTTGTTATTCCAACAGAGCTTTTCCTCACTCTTTCTACAGAAAATACTTGGAAATTTAAATAAGCATGATAAAAAGTAGCATTGCAAAAATGGATGCTGAGATTCTCATACAGGCCACCTGGCGCATTGTGTAGAGAAAAGGAATAAACTCTTACTTTCTTTTTAAAGTATTAATATTTAAACAGCTAAACAAGAAACATGAGCATTTCACCTCTAACATGTCACCTCTTAAGGTTTCAGCTGAATGGAGGGACTGAGAAACTTGAAGTGTGGACTAGGGTGTTTATTTTGATCAGAACTCAGAGCAAAGATGAAAGACAAAAGAGAGGTTGCAGGACAGATTGGATGACCATATGGTATTGCATGTGACAGAAGCACTTCCTCCACCTTTGAGTAGGTGCCAGATAGTATTGCAGTTGTATCATCAAAAAGTGATTGAAAATTTTTTATGAAGCAGGTTTTTTACTGGAAGCTGAAGCTTTGTTGGAACTGAATCTTTCAATTGGAATACGTTTATTTTAGGAAGGGAAGAAGCTGAAAAAAAAAAATTTCCACATTTTTTTCTTATTTTGCTAACTGAGTGTTTTACATTGGATTCTATATTTTCCATTTATTTCATTTTGATTAGTATATTACACGATAGGTATTGTGACATACGTATTTTTAACAGTAAAAATGAAAACTTTCAGTTAGCATTTCTGTAAATTTTTACATAGACTACTTTGGTTTTTATTCCACTACAATTTACAAGGAGTTTTTTATTTCTTTGATATATTAGAATTTTCACCTTCTGATCATTTAAATAAATTCTCACTTCACAGAGTTCTTGAGCCTCATGTCTACGAGGCTGTATATAATTTCAGTGAAGACAGATCTTTGTACGATACTTCTACTTTGGAGTTTTGTCTTGTTTGCTCCCAGTTTAACTATTTATGGTTGGTGTACCTGAGTAATTGCCTTTTCCCCCTACTAGACACTTCCAGTAGAGGCAGCCTACCTGAATATGTATGTATATGTATGCATATGCATTACTCTAGCCCTCTGACAAACATATTACGTGTATATGTGTGTATGTGTGTGTTTATTTGACCTCTAAACCACAACCTGGTCTTGGCTTAAATTAGGGATATATTGGCTCCTTCTTATCTTTATGTTACTCTGTTATAAAGGATTCAACAACAAGGCTTCTGTCATGGTATTATTACAGCACTTTTTTTTTTTTTTTATATTGCTAAGGTAAGAGTTTAGCATAAACAGAAGATCAGGCATCATAAAATTAATAAAAATCAGATAATAATTTGATAAAAAGTTTAGTGGTTTAGTATGTTCTTTTGAAATAATTTTGCATTTCTGCAAAACTTTTATTTTGTCTCTGTCTCTGGCATGGACTCACAATTGTAAGATACGGACTGTGGTATTGGCACTCTTCCTGGATTTGGTTATGTCAGCGTAGGAATCTCATCAAAGTTAAAGATAAAACTTTTAACAGGTCCAGCGTCCATCCAGGAGCTCCAGTCTGAAGCATAAAGAAAGTGGGCAAGAGGCAAAGCTATTGTGTAGGTCAGAGGCCCATCAGGAAAGAGACAGGGAGACCCATGCTCCTATGGGGTCTCTGGGGAAGGGACTGACAGCTCTGGAATGAGCCAAAATGGACTTCTGGGCCATGGGTAGGGTGGTAGAGGCCCCAGGGGAGGCTGAGTGATGAAACCTGTGAATGACCGCAGGGCCCTAACACTGATATGGACAGATCCCGAGTTCTTGTTTCAAGGACAGCATGTATCTCTGGAGCTATATCCTCAGTCCAGTATGTGGGGTTCAGCTTCCATTACTGCAATCTGCATGTAATTAAAGGACTAGGTTTGCTGGTAAAAAGATGAGATCTGATCCGTTAGAGGTATCAGATAATTAAATCTAAAGCTATTTTAAAATATGCATTTATAAGATTTCACACCAAGTGTTCCATAGTCTCCTTTGGGAAATAAAACTTTATTGAACTCTGGTAAAGCGTGCTGCCGTTGCTTTTATTAATATGAATCTAAAATTCAAAAATTATCTGTCTCATAACTTCCCTGTAGAAAGTTGAAGAAATATTTTTTCCTCCTTAACATCTATTTTCAATTGTCTTACTTCAGATAAATATAGGTATCCAGGCAGTTATCTATAACCATTTCATATAGCAGTCTTATTTTAATTTTGAGTTATCTCAATATTTTTTTACCTCCAGTGATTCATTTTAGTGTAAGGAAAAATATTTTATTTAGTGTAACTTTAACTATCTAAAAGTTAAAGGTCTGGATCAGTCATCTAGACACACTCTAGAGTAAGTGGAGAAGGACAAACATCTGAAAAGTTTAGTTCCATGTATTTTAGACACCAGAGTAATGATGGAAGATTTTTTTTAGTTTGCAATGTAAGTGTTTAAGCATTCCTCCATATCTACTTATACATCTGACATTCCTATATCCATTTATAACAGAGTATGTATTTTTTTTATAGTGTACTCTTTCCATTTTTTTGTTTGTTTGGAAAAAATACCTTTTGTAATTGCATGTATTCATGTCTGAGGCATATGAGAAAAAATAATGCATATGCTACAAGTATAACTGAGGTTTTAGCTGAATTCCCTTGGATCTTTTTTAATTCTCTTCCTAAATAAATTTCTCACTAGGATAACCACAAAATTGTATAAGAGCACTCTCAAATCAAAAGAGACGAGCCAAATGGAAAAATGCAGTTCAATACGAATAGCTAGACATATGTTATATTATGATATATGATAAAATGATGCATATTTTTAAAGAAAGATGCATTACATTCCTTTGTATTTTTCCACTGTACTCTATCATTGTCACTTTTAAACTAGAAATCACCCTTTGGTGGTTCTGATTCAAGTATAATGATTTATTTGTGCTTGTTATAAACTGGCTCTTAGCTATCAAACTAATGAGCCTAAGTGTACATTTAAGTACTTAAATCATCATACCTAAATGCAGATTTCTAACTTTAACCACAAAATATGATTTTTTTTTCCTTAAAACATATTTTAAAATTCAGACTCAGAGATTATAATAAGTTTCAGTTTTACTAAAAATGGCATTTTAAAATGCTGTCTTTTTGGTGTAGATCTCACGCATACACTTTGCTGTGCAAGGATACAAATTGAAAGGTATGCATAATAATACTTTTGAGAGGCCAGAATGTTCGTTATTCATGGCTATCATAATCCATTCCCATACAGTAAAGTTTTGCTCTTGATAGTTTGCTGCTGTAGCTTTCACATTTAATGAAATCTGAGATGGTTGGTTTTTCAGTCTGTTGTTTTATGTAATAAAGCATCCATAATTCAATGCTAAAGAGCTGAGATACTTTCTTTTCATTTCTCCTTTGTCCTGAGTATGATGGTACTGAGTACACACAATTCCAAATATATTGTGCTTGGGTCATCAGTAATTCAATGATAAAGAAAAGTTTGCAGAGCCAGCTTCTCTAGCTTTTATAGTTTAGTGATGTCACATCAGACCTATAAAAGACACCACAAACTCAGACATATGCTCTCTGTTTTTCATAAGGCAGAGACAGATGCCCAAATTAGGATCCCTTGCAGTCTGGACAAGGTCTTCAACTACGTTGTGAGACTCTGAATATAACGTAGATAAGGAACATGTGTGGGACACTGCATGTTACTGGTAGGCATTCAGTGGTGGAGCATTTTGACTCTTACATCATGTTCATCCTAGGATGAACAAACTCAAGTGATCTAAGCCAAGAATGGAAAGCGGCTTGCATATTTTACACAATAGCTTTTGAAGGGGTTGTCTTTAGGACTTTGGCTTGATCTACTTGACGAAGTGGCAACAAACTCTGAACAAAGATATTTCTGTGTTTGTTTCCAGTCTCTTGATGTTGTTTCAATTTTGTATGGCCACTTCACCTCCAAGACCTCTTTTGGGTAGCAAACCGTTCCTTTCATATAGTACTTAAGTGCTTGAGTGGTTACAAGGTCTTTATTCTACTTGTTGACCAGCAAGGTAGTTCTGGGCCTCCCACCACCCTCCGTATTTATCAGTGTGTCAGCTAATGACTTGGTTTCTGGTTTTCAGTCTCTTGTTAAAACAACAATAGCTTTGTGACTTTTGCAGCTGCTACTACTGCAGCTGTGAAACTGCAGTTACATTTTTACCACGAAGCAGATAGGTTAGAGGCAGGGAGAAAAGAAATAATGCACTGTGCTGCTTTTCTTCCCAAGAAATCAAAAGTTTTTCTAGTTTTCAGGCAATTGGTCCTTTACTAACATGTCACTCATGCTAAAAAAAGGTACATTTAAAGAAAGAAAGGCATTGCATATATTAAGGTGAGCCATTCATTTTAATAGTATTGCCACTGTTTTGCAGCACAGGAAATTGCTTTGTCTTGGAAAATTAAAAAAAAAAAAAGGTTCAGCATAGTCAATGAAGAATGTATTGCCACTATCCTTATGGAACAGACAGTCTGCCCAAGTGTGTAAACTATTTGAAATAAAGTTTGGAAAATATCACAATAGAAAATTGCATCAAACCATTTTGTTTACCTGAAATTATTAATTTTAAAATATTTTTTTCTTAAAGAAGTTGAATTTACCTGTGTTAATATTTTATATAAAATATGAAAATGTTTAGTTTGAACATATTATTTTTTGAGTCATAACTTCTCCCTGATTATGAATTTTTAGTCATTGTAGCTATTCAAAACAGTTTATTTAATCCATGTACAGTATGTCTACAACAGTGTTCTTCAGGTTTAATTAGACGACAGTTTTTCCAAACACTCATTTTCTGTGTTCTATTTTTATGTCCTATTGAAGATTGTCCACGTCTAGGTTTATTCCATTTAATTTTAGGAACTTATCTGAGGTACTTGTTGAGAATGTGGCATGTAATTAACTATATAGTCCTCCTGTGTCTCAAAAAGAAGCACCTAAAAATGAGGAACACAATCTCCAAGTGCTGAATAATCTCTTGTAATTATCTGGTTTTACATTTGCAAGAAAAGCCAAACTATGTAAACTTCTAACTTTGAATCCTCAACCTCTACACAGGACAAGAAAAGCTTGCTTATGTTGTCACTGTTTTCAGCAAGAGAACTAAAGTGTCTGGGAATAAAGGAAATAAAGACCATTTGAAATATTTTTTATATTTCCATAGTTAGGAACATTGCAAAGTCTTGAGGGATTGTTTAGTTTGATGAACTTTGTACATTTTATGTTATTTAGTCAGAAAGATCCCAGTCTTTCGATTTATTAAATATGACAAAGATAGAAATCTTTAATTTTGATGAACGAAAGTGAAGTTATGGCTTCAAGAAGGGTACCTCTAGACATGCATGGAAAAGAAAGATATATTAGTAGTTGCAAAGCATTGTTGGGTGGGTTATACAATTGGACCATATTACAACATCTTTGAGATCCTGCCTTTTCTCTCCAAGCTTTGCAAATAATTACATAGCAAAAGAACTAGAATCACATTGACTTGTTTAAATTAAAAACTTTTCTTTATGCTTTTATATATTACAAAGAAGAGAAACTGAGGAAAAGGAAGAGACATTTAAGCTCTGTAAGAGTCATATTTCCATTCTAATCTTGGCAACCAGATGTACAGAGCTTGTAACTGTGGAAAATTATCAATTTTCTTTGAGAAGACATATCACTTATCCTTCTATCAAGGGGAAAAGGCAAGACAATTTCTACAGCAATGAGTATAATTTAAGAAAAGGCGAGAGGTAGAGACTTCATCTTCCTCATGTTAAAAAAAAATGAAATGGCTTGCAAAAACTTCGTAAAAGCTTCATTATGTGAAATAATGATAGAAATCCTCTTTAAACTTTACTAGTTGAAGGTAGCAGTTGTATATTCTTAGTATCGCTACATCTTTTCAGAGTGTCTTATTATCAGCCAAGTTTGAAGATTGCCATTGAAAACCAGGTTTTGTCATCTTCAAGCATTATAAGCAAGTCCAGTACTATTTTTCCTTTTTTTTTCTTTATATGGAGAGTTGTAAAATTTTATTTCATCCCATTTGCTATCTGACAATTTCTACAGCAATGAGTATAATTTAA
>NW_010324096.1:0-6606 GCF_000700745.2 Antrostomus carolinensis
AAGTTAACTCTATCCTAGTGAAACCAGGACAGACATGAGCACTAGACACTGAAGTCAAGAGACTATACAGAACATATGAAATTAACATAGTTCACAAAATTTTGCCCAATTTAGGCTCTTGGGAAGAAAGTAAAATTCATACTGTAAATTAATACATCCACAAGACGGGCAAGGACATGCCCTCTGTATTGGGAACCCTTATCACAGAATCACAGAAGCTTTGGAAGACACTAACATAGCTGACTGTCAGATATGCTGCTAGTGATTTAATCAGCTGTGTATTTAGAAAAATGAAGCATCAGTCAATCATCTCAATCTATCCATTGATGAAGAAGCTGTTTCGAAGGCCCTGAAGAGAGAGGCACATTTCAAACCAGAGCAAGCCTCAGTCCTATAGGTTCAGCATGGTTGTTAACGTTGTTTAGCTCCATGTGTGCTAAATTCAGCATTTTTTGTTATGATGCAGGGAAACATAATGCCTTTAGTTATTGGGTAACAGATGTTAAGTAATTAAAGCATCCCATTTCAAAAGCAATCATAAAATCACAGGGAGGTGAAATTTGAATACATTTGAATTCCTACAGGATTTTGTATGTGTTTTTTGTTGGTTTTTGTTTTTATGGGGTTTTGGGGGGTTTTTTGTTTGGGTTTTTTTTGGCCATGTGTTTACATGTATTAATTTGGTAAAGCTGAGATTAAAACTAAATGTTAAACTGTTTTTGTGGATAAAAATATGTATGATTCCTAATACACAACACTTATTTAATAGGAAAAAGTAAAACTCACAGAAAAAAGGTATAACAAAAAAAGTGAAGGATAGGCTTGATGGTGTAGATTTTATCTAGTCCTTTTTATCTAGTCCCTGTGGACTGTCTAGCTGCAGGGATGCCTCTCCTCCCTGGCTACTTTTCTCTTAGCCCTGAAATCTCAGTGGGTTGTTTCAGCTGCAGTTTTTGTTTCTGCACTTGCCCAGAACTACCTTGATTTGAACAGCTGTCCTCTGCCTGTACCAAGTAGGGAACTAAAGACAAAGCATCCCTCTATTTTGAGCCACCCCTAGTAAGCAGATTCACACCAAATGTGATTCATTTGTTTTACCACTAAATGGAGGTTTCTACTGCATTTCTGTCTCCCACTGCTGCTTCTCTCAACTGCTCTCCCCCACCCCACACCTCCAGGCTCTTGAGCAGTGTCTGGCCTGGCGTTCGTTCTTTCTCCTGGGGAAGGGGCTTGAGAGGCAAATTGAATCTAGGCGGTCTTGTTTATAGTATAATAAACTGTAGAAAGCTGACTGCATAGTAAGCTGTTGTACAAAAACCTTAACGTTGTCATCGTCTCTGCTACTAACTCTGTTTTGGAAAGAGGTGTATATATTTGACTATTTGCAGCTTCATTTCACATGTTTAGGTTCTGAATAAATCAAAGCTGAGATATGTGTTTGAACTTAGCGATTCCCCTTTGATGTTTTTGGGTGTCTTGAAGTTCACCCTGAAGGATTTGTTGATCAACTCTCTGAAAAGTATGCCTTTTTCTTGCTAATATACAGGGTTTCTAGAAACTTAGCTTTTGGATTTCTCTTTGAATGACAGATTTCTAAAATGTAGGTATTGAATTGCTTACTTTAGAGGTAGATAAGTCTATTCTTGAATCGTAACCCTATAAATCTGAACAGGAGCACATTTGGTTAACTAGAAATCATAGTTTTAAATATTGCTTCAATTATGAATGTAAAACATAATATTTATGAGGAAACCTTTGTAAAAATACACATTTTTTCTGAAGATTTTTATGTGTTTACTTTTGAACACTTTTAAAATATTCTCAACTATTTATTTTGGTGGACTATGATATAAAGCTTTTCTTCAGTGGGACAAGTCAGTATATAAATTATTCATGACTTTGCATTACCAGAGTCAAATTCAAAAGACTTTCACAAACTAAAATGTCAAGAAAAAAAAAAAAAAGCAGAAGACCAGTGCCCCTACACAAGCATCCGGCTTTTTTAAGAGTATAATCTGGTCTGAACAGATAATGTTTATAGACATATATTTGTCATTTTTTTCATTTTAAGTCTATCAAGCTCATTTATACTTCCATGTTGCTGTTTTTCTCCATAAGACCTGTCTTTCCATGTAATAACAAAAAGTTTTACACTTTAGAATGCTCTGGTACCCAAAAGTGACAAGAAACATGAAGACTAATCACTCACAAATTCACTGTCATGCCAATAAAGGGTTGTTAAGTTATTAACAACCAACAAATTGGCACCTGGCATTCTTCCTAGTCATTTCAAAGGGGATCCACAATTGGTTTTCCAGCATCATGCAGTGGGATGCAAGGCTACAAACTAGCAGCATTCAAAAGCCTATTCTCTCAGTGAAAGATGGCTTCCACTGAGTGGCAGGTACTGCTGACATTCCCTGGATGTTGCTGTAAGTCACACTGGTTAAAAAGAAAGAATGCTGTGGTGGCAGAAGACCCTAGTTTAGGCTTGTGAAATAGAAAGCAAGAGTATAATCTTTTCCATGCAATTTGCAGTTAATTTCTTCTTCGATGTATTTATTGTGCTTCAGACAGATTTCCAATTATATATCAAAACAAAGGGTAAAGTTTTCTGTATTAATCTTTCAATATCATTTACCTTAAATGTTTTCATTTCAATCACAGATTGCTCATTCATAGAAACTAAGCTGGAAAACTAGAGAAATCAATAGAGAATAACCTTTTCTATTTCATTTTTTAAGACAACAAGCCTTTAAAACAATAATACAGTTCTTTATGAAAAATCAACTGCACTTTAAATAATTCCTTAAAAAATATTTTGATTTTTTCAATTCAGTTTTACTTAGAAGACTTTTTTTTTTTTTTTTCCCAGCAGGGTATAAACTTACATTGTTACACTGGAGGAATGTTGGTAAAATGGAAAACCTAAGCATAAGACTGGGGAAAGACCTTATTTTGGGATCCTGCAACATGTAGACTTTAGTTTATAGTTGTCATATTAATTTTCAGATTGAGAAGAACATTTGTTCAGAGCTTTTGGAAAGTGAGATTTGTTTGGAGGTTTTGAGAAGTGAATTAACTAAGTGGAGTAACTTCCTCTAGAAGCTCTGAAGGAACAACTAAATGAATATAGTCAGAGCTACTAAATGCAACAAGTTGTTGTTTTTTTTTTTTTTTTATTGCTAAGTCCTGTCGCATTAGGCTTTTTCTGTTACTTTACTCTTTCCTTTTGCCTGGGTTGTGGTACCTTTCTCAGTAAAAACAAAAATATATTGGAGGTAGAGCCAGGTTTATTTGTGTAGTGCCTGGGGGGTTCTCTTCCTCAGTAAAAATTACAAACATGGAGTGTATATATACTGCTTGTCATCTTTCTGTTCTCTGACACATGACTTGGAGGATTCTTTTTTTCTCAGCACAGTGAGGTATCATCTCAACTCAGTCTGCAAGGCTTTTTAGCTGTTAAGACCTTTTTCACTTCAAGTTGACAATGAACAAGGTTTATAGCTATAAGAGAGAAATGCGTAAAAAGGTTATATGGCATAATGAATAGACAGCTGACTTTTCTTGATTATTCTTATTTGCAGCCATCACAGTAACAGGTTATTACAGTGAAGGAACTGAAGCTTATAAGAATAGAATCAAAGAATCTAAGGGAACGTATAATTTAGCTTGTGTTTGTGTGAATTGCGTCCAAGAATGGAGGTGGGAAGGTGAGTAGTTGAGATGAAATTGGCAAAATTTCTAAATGTTCAGCTTTAAACAAGGAATTTAAGCATAAGTAAAAGGCTCAATGTAGAATTCAGACAGTCAGCCTGGGACTGCATACTGCTTCCTTACCATGTTTCTTTCTGATGACTCTCTGTTACAGTGTAGTTTATATATGACCTTGAAGCAGTACATGCTGTCACTTTACAGGGCAAACAATGAGATGGTTGCAGGAGGTAATTTCTCACTCTGTGCACTGTTTAGGGTTTTGATTAAATTCAGACTCAAAAGGCAAACGTGACAGCTGCAGCACTAAATCATCAAGCCAGAATCTGTGCTCCATTTTCTAGCAATCACAACTATTGTTGGCATATAGTGATAGTTTTTTCTAGACTTCCACATTTACCCATTGACAGTACAGAAAATATGACTTGAAGTGTTCTTGTTCTTCTCTGGAAGCATCTGTGTGAAATTTGAACTGCTACTTTGTTTCTTATTCTACTAATGGGGAATCCTATAAGAGGGCATCAGCTATCAAACCTTTTAATAATTGCCATCTGAGCTTCACTTGGTTCCTGTATGGGATGAATGATGGACTTCTTTTGCTTTTAAACCTCTCCCTAGAAATCTATGGTACAAATATTTAGAATACAAATATTTAGTCCAAGTGTATGTAGTTCTACTGATGCTTACATGGGCATTACATGCAATTCTCCTGGATTAGTCCTCATCTTTTTCTCTGTTGGTAGCTTCTGTATCTTTCCCTGTTAGTTCTCTCTGATTTGTCAGCTTTGTGTGCCAGATACATGTCAGGTGCATAGACTGAGAGAATGAGAAAGTGTGGCATTGCGTATCACTTGGGAAGCTTGAGCCTCTGTAGTTTTAGCTTGTCACTGCATCCCAGACCTACCATGGGGCTTCATATGGATATGGACTCAGTGGTATGACTCAGAACTAAGAGGCAGTCTTCTGTCAGGCAATGTGATGCTGGTTGCTCCTTCCCCTTGTTCACATCAAGATTGCTGAATTCATACAGTTGTAAAATCAGTCAGGCTACAGAGGACCTTAGGATGTCGATAGTCCAACATCATGTTGCATTTTGGAGAGGACCGTACTAACTAGGGTATTGAACTAAGGCAGCTCTTATTATTGTAGTGCAAGAACAGACTAAGCAACACAGAGAGATTCCTATGGGGAACAATTGATAATTCTACTTCAAAGACAGATTAAACCATTAACTTGTATGTCAGACTTTTGTTTTCGATAAGCTATGAAAAAGACATGATTATACCAGGTGTTGTGTAAGTATAATTTTGTCCTCTTTATGCTGGCCATACAGTGACAATTCATGCCTGTAAAAGCTTATGAAAAGCATATGTAGAGGAAAATTTGCTTTGTAGTTTACTGGTTGCCACAGCTTTGGCATGATAGTTTGGCCCTTTCAGAGGTTTACTGGTGTCAAAGGCATTAAGTATTAAATATGAGGTGGATGGTCTGTTTCTCATCCTAGATTCCCCACTTACTCAAATGCTTCATTGGTAACCCAGTATCGGTTCACTCTACATAAGGTAGTTGTGCAGGCTTAGCTGTCTGTGAGCTTGGCAATATTGAATGCAGAACTGTTTGTGCTTCAAGTTTGTCTCTTTGGTTGGAAACTGCACTTAGATGAACTATTATAAATCTGTCATTTCAGTCCCCTGTGTCTTTGTATGATTTTTGTGTTTCAAATGCTGAACATTGAAATCAGGTGAAGTCTACATTGCTGCAGTCTTCAGCTGCCCAAGTGTGATAGCCTTACCTCAAAGCAGAAACATTGAGATGTTTTCCTTTGCCTATTCTGAGGTGGTTTAAGAAAGTGGTAGTCACAGGCTTCAAGTTTGTGATAGCTGTTTCCTTCCATCCTGGCTTTATACACGTTGTTTTTAGGGTGATTATGTGGTCATTGCTGATTTTTCAGGTGGTGTTTGTTGTTGGTGTAGTGGTAGTGGTGGTGATCGCTGTTACTGATGTGGGGAAATGAAGGTGTTAGCCAGAATGTACTGAACTTGCAAGCACACGAAACCAGCTGTAGGATACGAGTGAGTGGAAACAGGATGATTTCTAGGAGACTGAGCTTGTACAGTCAGAACTGCACTGACTGGAGGAGATCATGCGAACCTGTCTGTGGGCAATTTGCTGTCCTTGCTGGACATCCAGGTCATCCATCAGCTATCAGGGGAATTAATGCAGTTGGGAGACTAACAAAGATTCCAGTATGTATTAAAGCAATTTTAGCTGAGACAAGACCCTTATCAGTGTCATTAGGACACTCAGTTGCCTTACTGTTTGATAGAAGACACTTAGTCTCTGCAAAGAATACACAATAGACAAGTGTGAAAGGTAATATTTGGACCACAGTGTCAGAATTGAACAAAGGTTACCAAAGTTGTGGTGTTATATTGTGAAATGTGACATGCCAAGTGTGAAATAATTATTTGAAGGTTGGGAGTTGGGGAGCCAAGATGTGAGAGAAGCTCTAGCTATAACTGTCAGATCCTTCAAGTCTCTGTGCTTTGATTGGAAAGAGATGATTCAAAATTAGAGAAGAAAATTTGGAAAACTAGCAGTCTGATTGATGTGATTTCTTCAGCCTGGAGAAGAGAAGACTGAAAGGGGATCTTATCAATGTCTATAAATATCTGAAATGTGGGGGCCAAACGGAAGGGGTTGGGCTCTTTTCAGTGGTGCCCAGTGATAGGACAAGGGGCAATGGGCAAAACTGGAACACCATCAGTTCCATACAAACCTAAGAAAAACTTCTTTATTGTGAGGGTGTCGGAGCACTGGAATAAGCTGCCCAGAGAGGTTGTGGAGTCTTCATCTCTGGAGATGTTCAAAACCCGCCTGGACGCTTTCCTG
>NW_010324096.1:6617-30730 GCF_000700745.2 Antrostomus carolinensis
AGGGAACCTGCTTTGGCAGGGGGATTGGACTAGATGATCTCCTGAGGTCCCTCCCAACCCCTACCATTCTGTGATTCTGGGTAGAAATTTGACAGCTACCCTGTATGATAAGGACAAGTATTATTAATGAATAACAGTATATTGTGACCTGGTGGGCTTCTTACAGCACCTACTTGATGATCAAAATAAAACACAGATTATTAAGGGGAATCAGATTGTAGCCATATTAATCTATAGAGTCTCTGCAACACATAAATAGCAAATTTGGGAAGGAATTGGCTTGAATTTCATAAATACTGCAAGATAGGTGTAAATAAAATCAAAGAAATATGTAGGTTGTATTTAGCTGATGAATAAAAACTCCTTTGGACAGTGACATCTGCCAAATGGAGCACACAATATTCTATATTTGGAACATTTAAAACTATGATTTTAAAAATTTATCAGTACTGTATTTTTTGTTTATGCAGTTATAGTTCTCTATTTGTTAAAAGTTTGGGGATATTGTGTTGATTACACCCTTTAGTGGCCCTGTATGTGTCATGATTTACCTAAAACAAGTATATCCCTCCAGTCACACTGTTTTAATTGAAATTGTACTGTTCACTCAGGAGGGTGTAGTTACACCAGTAGGGAAGTACTTCTGTGAATTCAGTGCATTTCTTGCTGGAGAATGTATTGAGGTATGTTACAGAGGTATCAATAAAATGTTTGTGTATGCTGGTATACTTCTATGCTCCTTAGATGTTATGCTAACACTCTGTTTTCTAATTCAGAAATTTTCATTAATATTTTTGTCATCCTGTTCCTACCACTGCAGCGGAAGTCAGTTCAGCAAACTGATCCAAGAGAGAACGAAACATCTCCCACCATCAACAGTTAAATTCTTTGTTAGCTCTCTGAACCCATTCACATACCTGTTGCACAGCTGATGGGGCTGATGCAAAGCAAGGAAAGGGGATATGCAGGCATCTTGGAGCCACTGACATAATTTTGACAGTAGCCTAAGGATGCATGTAATAATAAATGACACTTGCAAAGCTAGTGTTGTAAGCTAAAATTGAGGTTGCCATTGGTTGCTCTCCTTTCAGTCCTGCTCTACTTCTGTCCTATCGTCTTGTCCTCCTGTCTTTATGCTCATCTTTAAGTGAGCCAGGGAGCTAAACCAGCTTTCATAAGGTTAGTCTTCAGCTGGTTTAGCTCCTCATACCAGCTCATGGCAATAGACTACACCCCGTGAAAGGGCGTGCCTGAGCCACATATATCAAGTGATATATAAGAGATCTTCCCGGAACCAGACATTTCCTTCATAGCTCTGGTCACTCTCTGCCACATGCAGGACTACTCTGGATTAATGTATGGTTTGCTAATATCCCTAGTTTGTTCTGTGCTGCCTGGTTTAAGTTTGCTTCCTTGTGCACAACCTGGGAATTCCACTATACACACAGAATCTAACAGCCAGTGGTCTACAGCTGGTAATTAGTACCATTTAGCAGCTGCTAAGCAGGATAATAGTCTGTTATCCTTGCAGATCTCTAATACAAATCGTAATGACTTGCTAACATGGCTTCTAAACCAGCTGGCATAAACTTGCTCTGCATGGTGTGAGAGTTAAGAGAGACTTGAGTCTTACTTCATATGGAATATAAGTCAGCAGTAATTTGATTTATGCCAATTAAGTAACGTTGGCATAGGATCAACATAAATGATGGGTGAAACAGAGGGGGTGCACAGTCTATTCAGCAGAAAATTTCTGCTATGTGCAAATTTTTTAACTTTCACTGTTACACTGGGGAAATGCATGGGATGGCAATGGTTTTCAAATTAAGTTGCTGACCTCAGAACGAGTTATTATGCTGATGTGTGTTTTAGAATTTATTATGTAATCACTACAGGATTGGAAAGTTGCAAAGTCTGAAATATATTTAACATATTTAGTAAAATATTGTAAAGATCTGAAACTTTTATTCAGTTCTACAAACATTTGAATGTACAATTGGGTGTGTCTGTAATGGAGAAGTTAGCCTAAAAATTACACCAGTAATTTTAAGAGCTTTCAAATTGATACATATTTCTAAAGTGAACCCAGTAGGGTGTGAGCTTTTGTAATAACTAACTGTAGCCTGCTGATGTTGTTCTTGCTGTTTTTAGTAACTGTTGTCGGGACTTCCAGTAGAAACCACATATGGGAGATAGATAAAATATGTATAGGTGACCTAAATGCTAAGGTATTAGGTTCCTTTTTTTTTGTTTTACTTTGTGTTTTAAACCTTGAAATGAATAACTCACGTGAGCTAGTTGGAAGTGAAAGCTTTGAGAAAAGCCATAAGTTTACTGTATGATCAACTACTTTCCCCTAAAGTTAATTTTAGAGTTTTCATCTTCTGGTATATTTTAAACAGCTTTGTTTCTATTGTAATTTTATCTCACTAACAGAAATTCAGAATTTAGTCAGGTCTGTGCTACCAGTTTTTGATGATACAGCTATTTTGGCCTGGGAAGTAGCTATGCTGGCAAATATCCTGCTGTGCTATCAGCTATGATGATAGAAGCAGTATTTTTTAGCTAAGCATGTGTTATTTCGTGAGGTAGCGTTGAATCTTTTTAGCAGCAGCTCTTTAACATATATACAGGTCTTAGCTACAGTGAGGTAAAATCACAGCTTTGTGAATAAGTAATACAGACCTTGCCTTAGTAGTTTTCTCCCCGTGAACTGGCCAACGCTCCAGCTCTGGAAGAGTTAATTCAGAATGGAGACAAAGCAATGGATCACCACAATTGCCTAGTGACCCTGGGTATGCCCCTTGCAGCAATATCTTTGGGCCACAGAACTGAATGGCTACTTCCAATCTTCTCTATATTACTGTGATTTACACTACTGTTTTTCCACATACGTCAGTGCATGTATTTGCAAGTAAATGATGTAAATTAGTGACCTTCTATTTGAAAGAGTAACTACAAAGCAAGAAGGAGATGGATACTGTGAACTGAAAAAGAAAGAAAAGAAGACTTTAGGAATAAATATCCTACATAAAAGAAAAGGAGAGAGAAATCAGATGTAGCTATTAGGTAATGTGACCCACTTATTTTTCAGTCTTGCTCCTCTGAAACTATTTCAGTCTGCACTGCTTTTGCATGTGAATATCTGTCTTTTCAAAGTCTTAAAAACAGAGATGCTTTGGCTGCTAAGTCACAACTTAACTCAGGTGTATGAAGTTTGACTGCTGCCCATTGTCCCTTTTGTATAAGGAGATGAGTTAATTTGGATCACTGTGCTTGGGCACTTTGAGAGGCACATACTAACATATTTTTAGGCCATTAGATTTGTGGCCTTAATATTTCCCAGTAGAGACACAGACTGCATTAAATTTCATATTCATATAAATTCATATAAGAATGAAATTAAATAAGGGGAATTTGCTGGAAGAAGTTTTAAATTTAGCAGTTATTAAATAATGGTAGTCCCTAAACTCATAAATTATTACAGCTATGTCTACAGTGATAGAAATATCTTCCCCACTGAAGGAACTGTGACCCTCCTCATGGATTTCGTTGGAGTTTGACTTAATGTCTGTGTGGCCCAGAGACATAATCATTATTTTTTATGTGGTTTTACAGTTCAAGGTACCTCAAATAACAGGAGGGCTGTGCCCTCAGCCTCCACAGTGACAGTGCATTGGCAGGAAGCTGTCAGAGTTGCTGAATGCCTGGGCACGGACTTACAATAGTTGAGGGTGCAAGGCCTGGTGGGAAAGTAGTAGAGGACTAGGCAGAAAGGAAGGAACCTATCTTTGTCATGTGCCTACCTGTGCTGCTTGAAATTCGCTCCCACAGTGGAGTGACTGAGCCCCTCAACTGCTTCCAAGCCTGGGGTCTGACTGATTTATCCACAAAGAGAGCATGGGATAGTGTATTTTGATCAGGGTCTAATATTAAATCTAGGAGAGATGTCATCTGGGGCTTTAGGACTACCTCTGTCCATCAGTTTCATTGGTGGCTTGGTTTGTTTCTTTAAAGGTAATGCTGTGTTGAATGGAGCTCAGGAATCAGCCTGACAATTCACATCACACTTTTAAATGCAGCAGACAATCAATGGCCCAGGTCACATCACGGTAATCAGATTCCTAGCTACTTGAAAAAATTATAAACTATGGGAGCTCTGCCAGGGAGGATGGAAATATCAGCTCTACCCTCATCAGTTCTCTGTTCAAACAGTGGACAGTATAGCTTGGACATGCAAGGCTAACGTTCTCATATTCAGCCAGTGTGGAAAAGGTGATTTTCCTCTCTTAATTGCTCTGTTTTGTAAATGGCATGACTCTTAGCTGTCCAAATGTTGTGCATATTTCTTTTATGGTTTGTTGTCTTTAATCTTCATGCAGCAAAGGTGGGAATTTATTTCCAAGAGAAAAATGAGAAGATTTGAACAAGTTTGACAGATGTTGCCAGTGATAGATGAAAATATTTTAAGGATGGAAAAAGCAGTAGGATTACATATCAGTTGTTTGAAAAGCCCATTAAGGGCATGACTGCTCTGAATAAGCACTGTCAACCAATGGGTAGAGCTTGCTTTGAAATAAAGCATCAGCTATTGCACTAGTAATGGTGTGGTACCAGTATTCCTACTGTAAATATGTTTGTTAGGTAAACAAGATGACTTAAAAGAATGATTAAATTACCAACAGTAGTACTTGGATTTTAAAATTTAATTTTACACTAATCATAGCAAAGGCGTGAGGTAAATATTTTTCCAAGACTGCACTAACTGATATTTTATGATATCTTGCTTGATTTCATTTGCTATTCTGATTCAGAACAATTTACCAGAGACTGGCATTCATTTGTTCTCATACACAGCTGAGTGGTGTAACAGATTTCTCATAAGTCCCTTTGCTACAAGCTGAAAGTACAGTAACTACTGAGGAAAATAAGAGTACTAAAGAGGCATGAAGGTGTCAAGAATTCTAAGTGGCACATCTATACAGAGTTTAAGATGCTAGCATTGGACCAAAGGTCTGACTATGGAGAGAGTAAAGGGCAAAATATGACACTTCCTTAACTGGTAAAAGTTAGGGGGTAGAAGTATGCTCTTTCTCTTCCTTCAGTATCACTCCTGTTGTCCAGTGGTTCAATGTCATGGTCAGTTTATGCCCAAACTGCTTTCAGCTGTGGCTGAAAGTGATGGCTATCCCATTCTCCTTGTTCATACCCATTACACAGCACCACATTCCCAGATTGTTGATCTAGTTGAAAATTAATCTTTGCCTTGTGCCAGTGAGAGGCAAGTGGCAGAAACATGCAGCCTTAGGCAGGAGGAAAATGGGATAATCCATTCCAGGAACAGCGTGGTCTTAGCTAGACTTCTGCAGTAAGTCATGTTTCTGCACATAATGAACAAGTAAAGCCTTCCAGCTAGAGTTATTCCTGCTAAACTAAAGAGAACAAAATTAGATGTTAGTAGGAACAAAGTTTACACTAACTAACTACTACTCCCCAGAGGAACGATTAATAGAAACATATATTGGTGCTCTATATACAGTACAGCAGATGGCCAATGGTTAAGTTTTGCATATGGTAAGCACTTTTTTTTTTCTCTTTTCTGTTACTACTAAGACTGGGTTTGCTGTGAATGCAACACTGCCCAGCTCCTGAGTTTGCATTACCTTCACTAGCAGCTGATCACTAGTGAGTTATTGACAGCCCCGGGCCTTCTGAATTTGTCTTCTAAGCTCTGCTGTCGCTTCAGATCTGTACTCTTTCTGTCTGCAGCATATAAGGTCATAGATAGTTCTACCTGCCAGAGTAGCAGATGCTATTCAACATAACACAGCATAAGTACTAGTTATTGCCATATGTACCAAAATTCTTAACACATTACACAGCACATTTATACAAAACCAAATGAAACTAAAACATGTTAGGTAATTGTCACCTTGTCATCAGGCAGTTGCTGTAACAGCTACAAAAGTTAAGTCAAAGCTCCAGCCAAGACAAGCCCAGACTAAGTAAGCCTTTACAGCCCTAGTCCCACACACAAAGTTAGTACAAGAGCTATGGCTGGTAACAGGCACAGCAATACTGTCTTTACTGGATTATAGGGCTACATAATAGGTCGTAATCTAGTCAATACAGTCAATGGAGTGTGGAAAGCAATTCAGCTCACCAGAATCATTTAGTTAAAATTGTAACATCAGGCATATGTAAAAAGCTACCTTGATTATTATCTTTCTGTACTGCTGAGACTTTATAACTTCAGTGCTTTATAAACCACTGTTATTAGATATGAAATTGGGTGTGAAATTCTGCTCTAACTAGTTGATCATTTTGTGTGTCAAATCTAAAAGGCATCAGAGAATGAATGGACCTGTTTGTACACACAAAAGAAAAACTTGAGAGTTTTGTGAAAATTTTACTCAGTTTTTCTTCAAGTAAATATCAACTTCCTGCCTTAAAGCCTGTTATCAGTCTGCTTGTCTTTTCTGGAGACTTCTCTTCCATGAAATATTACAAATAAAACAAGTTTTAAAATGAAGTCTTCTGAAAACCTCCTTAAAAATTGCATTAATTAAAACATATGTAGCTTTTCTGAAAGATAGTTATCTATGACTTTCTGTCCTCATTAGAGCAATTAATCCCAAATTACTAGCGCCAACTAGAATACTTCTATCACAAGGAAAAAATGAACATAATGTGAAGATTTTCCTACTTATTAGTAAAGTCTGAAGTGAATGACCTAAGTGAGTTGCATAGTAGGGAGAGGGATTTTGCTTCTGTGATCTTCTGTTCTTTATTTTCTTTTTTATTGTGTTTTGCAGGGGGGATGAATTCAAGAAAAGAGGAATGTTTTTTACTTGTCTTTATATGCAGAGGAATGTAGCACGTAATCCTGATTCAGAACAAAGACTCATACCCAGCTGAAACGAGAGTTTGCATATCTTGCCCTGGTAGTCTTTGTGACATGAATTTCCTGAAGCACTGATTAGCTACATGCAATAATGAGGAAAAAATAAACACGGCAAAGAAAAGAACTACCGAGCCTTTTTCCACTTGCCCTAATTTTTTGTATGTGACTTGATCATTTACCTATTGTCATAATTATTTAATATTCTACTTTAAGATCTCAGTTTACATATTAATTCTTCATGCTGTAATCTTGGTCTGCATATCCGCTGGGGGAAAAAAATCAAGGCAGAAGCATTCATTCTTACGAATTTCAATCTCAGATCTAGGAATGGTCTGTCATTTCTTGCTTTCAACAGCAAGGTGTTGCTAAATGGGTCTGGAAAGGCATTACTTCATTCTGCATAGCTTCTCTGAAACAATGAAGTCTTTTGGGCTTTGATGAAAGGAAAATCTACTGCCCAAGTAACCGCAGGCTCTTTCTGTCACTTGTTTACTATTTTAGGCTCCAGATTAAATTCTTGTGGAATAGTTTTAGAAATGCAGTTTCCCAGCCCTCTGCACTTCCTGTGTGTCCCGCTCCTGCCGAAAGAGAGGGATCTTCATCTTCTTTTTTTGCTTAGAAGGACCTACCGAAAAGCCAGTTTTGGTGATCCCAAGACTCTTCATGATTGAGTTAATCTCAATAACCCAATAAGAAACTCTGAATTTTATTTTTGCTGGAGTTATTTTGTGCCATTAGAGTCAGTTCCTGGATGCAGAAGTAGCGAGCGATAAATGAAGTGTAAGTCCTTCTGCGAATGGGGGAAGGCAACAGACCCCTTTTGGTTTACTCCTTAGTCGTTTTATTCCATCTTGTAGAAACAGACTGAGGATGTTATTTCATTATCACCCTTAGTCAGTGTAATATTTCTGCCACCAAAATGCTGTGTGTTTGCTCTGCCTCCACATGATGTGTGCATTTTTATCTCTGCTGGTGCTTGTGGAGCTATGCAGTCAGCCAAAAACTAATCCTGCCAGGAGAGAGAGAAAAGAAAAGGGGGTGGGGGGGAAAGACTTTTAAAGACTTACTGTTCAGGTAAATGTGCAGCTCTATAGGTGGGGAGAGCTGGCACAAGGGAAGAGTGGGCAATACAGTGGATAATATGCCTTTCCCCTTTTGACAGCAGTGCAGTCTGTGAGCATACACATGAAAAAGCCATAAACAGCATTTTCAAAGAGTTAGACACTCTCACTGATGTCATCAGTTAAAGCCTCCTTGAGAACAGAATTATGGCAGTTTAATAATTTCTGTAAATCATACTTTTAAAGACTAGCTGCCTTAATTCCCATATTTGCAAATGAGACTGTCATTACAGGTGGAACCAAGCCATAGTTCACATTTTTAAATTACACACAGAGTCGATAAGAAAGAATGCTGCATAAAACCACTGTATTAAGTGTCTGAGAGACTGAAATGGGTGGATTTTTTTATTTTTTATTTTTTTTCCTCTGAAAACCAGAAGTGGAGGAAGGTGAACAACTTGGAGTGCTAATTTGTTCAGGTGAAATCCTGATGGGATTGGCAGAATGAAATTACTCTCAGAACCTTAAGAAATCTGTGATATGGAATTCATATTTTCTGGCCTGCTAAAAAAATGGCATAACATAGGAACATTGAAAATATGAATCCTTGAGAAGTACGTAGTCGCACACCTATTTAAGGAGGGAGGATTTACAATAATGTCTTTACTCACCAAAACCTGACGTAGACCACATCTTCAAAACTGACCCCTTTCAAATAGGTCAACTGAATGTTTGAATGCTGTGAAAAGTTTAAATGAACAGTGAAAATGGAGTTGCAAGATATAGTAGAGAGAAAGAAGACACATACAAAAAATGTATGGATTAGCAGGAGATGGTGTATATGAGTCTCTTGACAGATTCACGGAAGTTAGAAGAGCCTTGAGGCAAATTCATGGCCCTCCTTTAGGACAGACACTGCAGAGGAACAGATTTCTGGGGTACTCAGAGCTTAAAATTTCTTTGCAGACCTTTGCACAACTCCATCCAGGAATCTTAACTAGGAATTAAAACCAGAATTTCCAGATGATGGAGGCAGAAGCAGCTGCCATCATAATGTTTCCTACACAGGAAACATTATTGGCAGTTTTTCTCCTGGAGGGAGGCCTTTGAAAAGTTCCTCAGACCAGTTTAGTAAAGACAGGGTGCAATGCTGTTGTGGATTCCCCTGATAACGTCTGGCATTGTTACTATGCAATTCTGTTCCAGGAATGAACGCTGACAGCATGAGTTAGTCAACGCTTTGATTCTGAGTGAAAAGGTTATAAAGGCAATAAAGACCATAGGGAAAAAGTGCTGAATTTTCACACTTGAGTGAGCACCAATATGAAGGGTTGTGGTTTTGCTTGCATTTATAAGCCTGTTTTCATTTCAAAGGGATTTGATACATGTAACTGGCAGTGGAGTTTGATTCCAAATATAATTTTAAGAATTATGCTGCATCAGTAATCTGACAATGCACTGGAAAGGTTAAATTGAGTGCAGATCGTTTAACTTTGCTTTGATGATTAATTTCAAGTGATATAAGTTATGAACACTAGTTTCAATTATTTACTGAAAAAGCCAACAAATCTCATGGGAACTCTACAAAGTAGAATAAAACCAGTTGACTGTGATTTTGCTCACAAATGAACTAATCAAGCGACTGTGACCTTGAGACAGAGTCTCTCCTCCAGCTCTCCCCTCCCCTCTCCTATGTACGGAACTGACATGCTCATCTGTCCGCTTGAGAAGTCCTTGATACTGTTCATATTTAACAACATTATCAAAGGCCCTTTGCTTCCAGGCTCAGCTATTAAAATAGATGAGATGGGAAGTGCTGACATGGTAGTTTTGCAAATGTTATCTGAGAGGTTTGCATATATTATTAAATATCTTAATGAAGATGATGAAGAATCAGCCTATTAACAGCTCAGAATTAGGTATATTGCTGCATTAATTCTTGTTCCTCTTTGCTTTGATATTTCAGTGCTACGGCTATTGAAGGATGGTGCCGACCCTCATACGCTTGTTTCCTCAGGAGGCTCCTTGCTCCATCTGGTAAGAGTGATTGAAGATTACTGTTAGTGACTGTGGATAAATATGGTGGGATACTGAGTAGCAGATTAGGCATATTAACAAAAAGAAAGGCTTAGCAATATTTTTTTTTATCTACACTGCCCTCCACAATGGTTAAGATTGCATCCAGCTATGCGTGTGAAATAAATGGTCATTTTCAGATTACTTATGAAAGGATGGATCATGTCTTAGGAATGGTAACTAACAAAGTAGGATGAAATGTTTTATTTATAAATTATCTGAGCAGTAAGGAAGAACAAAAGAAATATTGCTTTATTCCAAAGATAGAATTACATGGTTCAGAGAATCAAAGGTCCTATATGAAAAACACCATCATGTAACATTTTTCCTTTTGTTTTTGTGCATATTTTCTTGCACCAGTTTCCTACATGTGTATATTTAACACATTATCTGTATTTATTTTATCATTATTTGCATAGCAATTTAGATTAAGTAACTGGAAGATAAAAGGAAAACAGTTTGTATGCAATGGCAAAACTCATAATAAGTTCCTAAGTCTTATGATCCTTTACTTTGGTCTCTAATGCTTCAATTGCACACATGCTTTCTATTAGATATGAAACTATTGTAAGATAATTGGATCCCATTTTGTTGCACAATGCTGCTAAAATAAATGTAACTTCACAAATACAAGGACATAACAGATCTAGTGAAAAGTCTACTGGCAGAGTGTTTTGTTTTAGAACAGTTGGATTAAGTTTCTCATAGTTTGTACACAAAATAGAGTGATTTCTTGATGAAAAAAGGATCCTGCAATATTACTGAACACTACACCTGCCACCATTTTCTTCCAAGATGTGGTGTTTTCCTTGTGTAATTAATCTATGTTTTCCATATTCCATGGCCATGCTACTTACCAAGGACTCTGGGAAATAGTGGCTTTAGGTAAGGGGAGGGTGCAGTAATGAGTTTGAAAGGAGAAAATTTAAGTTCTCTTTTTTCTCCTCCAACTATATGCCTGCAGCAAATGTGCTCAAACACTTAAAAATGCAGCCCATACGAGACGTCATCTTTGGGATTCCCAAAACTGAGCCATCCCAAGTCTTAGCCTGCGCTGAGAGACAATCTGTGTCTTCCATGTGCTTGATGTGACATCTCTCTCACTGGCATTTTAAAGTAGGAGAATGAAAGATACATCTTTAGGAATATTAGGTTGCTTTTCTAGTTTAGCTATGCACACTTGTTAACTGCGGATAAAATCTGCAGTTGAACTGTGTCTTTTTATGTTTCTTGATCTTCTGTATTACACCCCAATTCACTGTCACGTTCAGTCTCTCTCCACTGATGCCTGCTGCTTCACAGGCACACATATACTTCAAAGGGAGGGAAAGCTCCCAGCAGTGAGAAATTTGTCATAGAGAACTGTGTGTAATCTACTGCCCGAGTTTAGTCAGAGTTACTTGTAAGTACTCATAATTCATTTACAGGAAAATACCGGTCCTATTGGAGACAGGGAAAAACCTGAAATTCTGAAACTTGGATTTGACCCTGATTTGGGAACAGTACACACAGGAGAGGAGGATCATAATACAGGGAAACAGATAAGCCAACTTTACTTTCCTGCAAGAACCCAAAATAGCAGTTTGACATGCATCTTTATTATATATCTTTAATGCCCACTCAGATTCATTCTAAGTTCTAGTTTTACCACTATAGTTCTATATAAGCTGCTTTCTCCAAAGGGGAACCTGATCAATGTTTATTCTCTCCAGTTGTAGGATAAATGTTTTTATTCTGGAATGAATGGAAAATATATTTATCTTCACATTTTAAAAAAAATCTCATTCATTTTATAATTCCTTTTTCTTTTTCTCATTTCTGTTAACTTCTAAAAGGTAATATATTTCTAAAAAAAAATCAAATGTGACACTTCATACAGATTCTGTTGCCATCTCTGTAGACAGTATCCCAATGTGATTGAATGAATCTCAGGGAAGTCATGGGAGCTTCAAAGATATTCACTGAACTCCCATTAGACTCCATGAGAGGAGAAGTATCAAAAAAGAAAGTACTTGCCTGAGTTGCCGGTTCAGTGGGAAGCACGTTTCAGTTCACGCAGGCAATCACCCAGCCCACCCTAATAACAAAGTGTATGAGTGCCAATTTTCTCCTGGAACCTTGACTGAGATTGCCCAATTGCTTCACAAAATCCATTAAACAAGGAGCAGCAGCAATTAAATTGCTGATACAAATCTAAGCTGTTTTCAAACTGGTAACTAATCACAAAAGGCTCAATATTTATTATTAACACACAAAATGGCTCAGTGACATCTGTCATTTGTTTTGTATGGAAGTTCTCTAGAAAATTTTTTGCTTAACAATGCCTTGAAAATATGATTTTTATGAGATTATATTGATCTATATTATAAAATGTCTTATCTCTGATTTTTTAAGATTTAAACATGGAACAGCTCGATGTAAGTTATACTACTGACACAATGAATGATACTGATGCAACAAAACAAAACTGACTATTTCTAGAGCTGTCAGATGAGTTGCAAGCTAAAGGAAATACATCAGAACTTAATTTCTGTTCTATAATTTAATGATAAATATGTTTGGAAATAATTTAAAGCAGGACTGCTTTTTAGGCTCATAGTTTAATTTTCATCTTGTGAGTTATCTGTATTTATGATCGCAGTAGTACATGCAGCTCCTACATTCAGCTGAATATCACAGCTGTCTTGACTTCCCAGTGGAATCCAAGTAGGCAATTTTCCTTCTTCCCCTTTTCCTCCAGTGTCCTGGCTTGCATGACAGAATAATACAGATCAGCAAACTGGATGGCATAGTGTGGTTCCAGATGCAATACAGAAATAATAACATCATTATTTAACCCTCACTTGCAAACTATCTGCAGATTTCACTATATTTGTACTATCAGTGTATATGTGTGCTTTTTGGGACAGGGAAATATTACACAGCTTTAAATATTGGAAGAAGCATAGATGTTAGGGATTATATTAAAAGCCTCTATGTATCTCATACAGAAAATTAGTCTCCCTGTAGCCTCTCTCCAGTGGGGAAAGTGAGAGGATCCTTTTCTAAAGAGTTACTGAGGTTGTTATGTTAGGATCATAACTTGGGTACCCTGATTGTCTTTTAAAGTAATAATAAAGGATAATCCATATTTGAAGTATAATCCATAAGCACATTCGTAAAAAGACACAGAAGAGTAAGCTCAAAACAGTGTCTAAGCCAGTTTCTTCTCTGCCAAAATTAGTTATGTCCATCATGAAAGCAAAACAAAGTGTACAAGCACACACACACATGAGCAACCACCCTTCTGCCCTCAACTCACCCTTAGTTTGCAGAGTATTGATCTGTCAGAGACACTTGAATAGGAGTGAGTATAATTAGTGGATTGGAAATAGGAGTGGGTATGGAGAGGCATGTATTATGGCTATGAACTGCATAAAAAGCCGAAGTTCATGTACACGTGGGTATACATATACTTAGATGCTACTACTCATAATGTGACCATCATGCAGTGATGCCTGTGCACTGATTTGGAATGACAATATTGAACAGAAAGAAAGCCTAATCTTTACTGGAGATTCAGCAGATTTCATATAGTGCCTTCTCACAGGGAATAAGGGATTCTGTGAATCATGCACGTGGAACTCGTAGTCTTCACAAAACTAATTCTATAGATTCATCAGCTGTTGTCCCCTACAAACACAGCAGTTTAACTAACAGTGTGTCATCTATTCAATTTAAATGTTAAATGGCGCAAAAATTGTATTTAATAAATTCAGTCGTACACTGAGTAAAACACCATCCCTAATCTGCTCTTCTTTTTTCTAGTGTGCCCGCTATGATAATGCGTTTTCTGCAGAAATTCTAATTGACAGAGGAGCAAATGTCAATCATCAAGATGAGGATTTTTGGACATCAATGCATGTAGCCTGTGCATGTGATAATCCTGATATTGTCCTGATACTGCTACTAGTAAGTAAAGCAATCCAGTGCATTGTGTTCTTGAAAAGGAAACAGAATGTAACACCCTAAGGTCTGAAACTGCTGTATGAATGCAATATATTACTACTGATCGTATCAGTGAAAGCATATATCATGTTTTTTTGTTTCTTGATGTTGTTTTGGTGCTCAGGATTTCTAGAAGGCATACATATAGGGAAGCCTTTAACGAGAATACGGTATAAGCATCAGTGTCAGGTCTCTCCTATCCCTTCCCTGTGGTGAAGAGCTTATATCTCTGATAAGCACTCAGTCCCAAATGGGATATTTGGATAATTTCTTTTCTCTTCTCCTTGTCACATTCTGTTAAGAATTGAGTTCACGGACAATCTTATCAAAAACTCCTTCTTAAAAGCAAATATTCACTCAGTTACACTCAGTATTTGCAAAGAAGTGTTTATGGATGTGGTCAAAACAAAGCAAATTTAATATTTAAACAACCTTGATTTTTTGAAGCAGATTTTAACCAATATAGTAATAGATACAGCATTCAGCCTTTGTAGAGAACAGCTTTGTTCATATTGTGCTTCCATTCCTAGGATCACAGCCTCTAGTTTTACACCAGGATATTAATGCAGCTCTTTCTCCCAGTTCATTTTATGTTGCTCTTTAAAACAGTAGTGCAGAAAAAGTTCACAGTCTGACTTTTGGTTTTCTAATCCATTTGTATAATTTTAAATTTTGTCTGTTTTTAATAAGTCGTTGCAAGCAGATCAGTATTTTTTATCAGACTTAGAATGGTATTTCAAAGTTGCAGGTAATGTGAAGGGAAAAATATTTTTAAAGACTGGATACTTGATAATAACTTTCAGGAAACCACTTTCAGAGATTGTCTAGTCCAGTGCTCCTGCTCAGAGCAGAGCCATCTACAGCAGCTTGCCCAGGACCACGTCTCCAAGGATGCAAAGTCCAGAAACTTGCTGGGCAACGTGCACAGAAAAGGAAGGGTTTTATTAGGTTTAATTTAAACAGAATTTCCTGTGTTTCAGTTTGTGCCTATTGTCTTCTGTCTTTTCACTGAGTGCCACTGAGAAGAGTCTGGCTCCATTTGCTTTATTCCCCTCATCAGGTATTTATATACATTGGTAAGACCTACCTGAGCTGCCTTTTCTCAAGGCTGAAGAGTCTTAGCTCTCTCAGCCTCTCCTTGTACAGCCGATGGTGTAGTCCTTTAATCATCTTTGTAGCCCCTTTGCAGAATTCAGTCCAGTATGTCCATGTCTTTCTTTTACTGAGGAGCCTCACCAGTGGTAGACTCTCACCAGTGCCTAGGCCTGCTGGTAATGCAGTCCAAGAAATCTATGGCCCTCTTTGCTGCAAGGGCACACTGTTGACTCATGCACAACTTGTCCTCCAGGTCCTAGTCCCATAAGTATTTTGTGTGGGAAGCTGTCTAGCTAGGTGGTAGGAAATACTAAAGAGAAAATGTTAGCCTAAAAGAATGTAGGACAGAAGTCTCTCAAAATAATTATCTGTCTAAAATCATCTTGTAGTGAAATACCTATTTCTGCTTGAAGGTAATAGCTGGGAACACTGTTCTGGGTCTGTATACCTACACTAGGTCAGTGACCAGAAGTGAGGCTTTTAACCAGTGTAATTAGAGCCCTCTTGGGCTTTTGAGGACTTGAGTCCAAATGCCTGCTCTTCTAGAGAAAGGTTAGATCAGAGTCCGTTTTCTCCCAGAAGAGTGTTTCATTAGACTATTAGACAGATTTCATATTGTAGTTATTGACTTAGGAATGCTTTGTTATTTAATTGCTAATGCTAAACCATAATCAGCAGGTTAAGTAGCATCCACAGAGATTAATGTGATAGTTTACACCTTAGAGCTATTGTTTCAAGCTTTCTTTGTTACATTTGAGCTCTTTCCGAAATATACAGATATTCTCCCATATAGTATATGTGCTTCATTTTATAAAAAAACAGGGTAGATAATGTTGTGTCCCTCATAAACATGTGTTGTGCTTTTGAATTGCTATGAAAACTTTAATGAAACAAAGGGGTTTTTGGTTCCTGTGGTTTTTTAATAACCTAAGACTTACTGCATTTTGAGTCTCAGAAGTCAAAACCATCATTTTGAATTATACTTCATGGAATATATGAGTGTGCTGTATTCAGTTAGAGCGGCACCACAAGCAAATAGTGTTCAGTAGTCTAAAGTAGTAGAGGGGATAATCTTCTGATTGCCTGTAGTGTAATGTCATGTATCTGAAAAAAGTACTGTAACTACTATATGACCTTCTTTAAGTGGCATGGGCTTCAACAAAACCTTTGGAACCTGGAAATGCTTTTACTCTGTCCTATGGTTGCTTCTTCCAATCTATAAATTTAGTTTTAACATTGATCTGTACCAGATCATCTCTGGTAATCTCTTAGGAATCTGATGGCCTCTGAGGCTATGCCTGCTTTAGAAAATCAGAAAGAGGTGTCCAGGAGTCTTCCTGGGGGCTGGACTGCTATCGTCTGTACTAACAAACTATTAGAATGTCCTCTGGCATGACTTTAGCATGTACCATCTAGATTCCTTTCAGACAATTCCCCAGCATGGTATTGAAGCTGGAAAGTCACAGGGACCAGTTTGTATCCAGCTGTCACACTGTAGAGGCTAAGAGTCTTCACTGGACTAAATAAGGTCTCTTTCATACCAGCTGTCTTCAATGCCTAGAGTTTTCACAGGTCCATTTGATTTAATAATAGAGATATAGCCTTTGACATGCTTGGAATATCTGTTTTCTAAGCTTTTCTATTGCAAGTATAATTAGGTTTCTGTAAATGTGCAATGTACTATCTATAAATCTGATTTTCTGTTCTTATTGCTTAAAATAGTATTGCTTGCCTAAGCACAGTCATCAGATAAGTTTGGTAGGAGCATCCCATTCTAAACATTGTCACTACTCTTGGCAAATAAAGGATAAAATTTCCAAAAGGTAGTATTTTATCTCTTATATTACTTTGATCTGTTCATGTGTATCCTTTGGATTCTGTGTGTACTCCTAAACTGATAGACAAATTAGAACAGAGAAGCTAATCTATAACAAATCTTATATTGTGGGAAACTTTTAATGTCAGGAATTTTCCGGAAGTACTGAATGCTGTGCTGTTTTTGACATGGACAGGAACAGTTGGGGTTATACAGAGTACTTTTAAAATTTCCCCTGCCTGTTTTTACAAGAAGCTAAATCAAATAAAATTGATTTGAATCATTGAGTATTTCTACCCAGGGTTATATCCAAAATTATTTTTCAGCCCCCATCATTTGAATGTTGTTTGATTTAGTCCCTGTTTATTACCAGCTGTCTTCTGAAGGTTCTAAGTATCTTCTGATAACTTGGGATAAATAGGTCATCTGATCTATTAAAGTTTCAATAAGCAGGCATACATCCATCCATATGGATTTTTTACAGGTAGTTTTGGAATTGTCTATAGTATTTGCAATAACTTCTGAAAAATTTGCCCACATTTTGGGTGGTCAGCACTTTTTAAGACAGAATTTCCTTGGCTACATAAATAATAAGTTTATGCTCTTCCTTCTGAAGTGGGAATAATAAATAGAGTATAGCGGCAGAGAAAGGGAAATATTCTTACGTAAGCAATAGTTTTTGAACCATACATTAATGCTTTCTTTAACAAGATTTGACAGAGTGAAGATGGAAATTAAGGTTGGAGGGAGTATTTTTCACAACTCTGAACTGGCTTTGTGTGAACATTTGATATTGAGAATTACTTTGCCTTGAGCTTAGAGTGTTTCATGAGCCATGTCTAATGTGTAGCATGAGCCTGGATAATGCTAATGTGAGCTACAGGCAGCTTTTATTATGCCACAATTTTTAGCTGGAAGAGAAAATAACACTTCATGTACCATCATGAATTACTTTTAGATAAATAGTTCTTCTGGATTGACTTTGCTACATAGACAATGCCATATTATATGTTTTAAAGGTGTGAGCTAAAACCTAACAGTATGTCCTTTAATCGTGACCTGTGCAAATTTTGATTCCTGGAAAACTGTCAGAGGCCAGTGGAGGTTTCCTCAGTGAGGACCTCAAAATGTTTTCTGAAAGGAAAATATAAAAAAAGGCATATAGGGTATATGTAGACCCCAGAAAGCTATTAATGAAGACTTAATTAAGAATGCCCAGTTTCTGATTTTATCCTACTCTTAGTGGTCTTCATGTTTCTTTAGCTCAGACAAGATAGTGACTTGTCATTAATCAGCTTGGCTGTGGTTACTCACTATTTCTATCCTCTGCTAGATAGCAAAGAAAAAAGTAAAGCTTGTTAGCTGACTTGTCTTTCAGTGAGAGCTAGGAAGGGCTGTATCTGTTTGTAATGTGACAATCTGCTATCACGTCCTGTTGGAAGACTATTGGAATTGTAGGCACTGTTTTGGGGATAAATGCAGAATGAAATGCTTGAAGCTATTTCTTTCCATCTCAACATTTTACCCAAGGTGGTATAGCTTTCTAGGGACACATTTATGCTTTCTCCATTTTGCAGCTGCCAGCAAGGGGGTGGGACATTGGACAGTACAGCTAGGAAATATATCCTATGTCTGCTAAATAGTCAGCCAATGAAGAACTTGCCCCTGAGGCAGCTACTAGCACATGAGGAAATGTAGAGATCAAAGGCAATCCATAGAGGTCTGGTTGCCATACATGCAAATCAAGTGGTAAAGGTCACATTTGTCAATCGTTGCCTGACCATATCAGTGTTGGGGGTTTTCCCATTGGGATAGGGGACTGTTTCTCTGGATGTTGTATGAAGGAGGGTCCTGTAGCAGGAGCGTTGAAATGCCTTTCATTTAAGAGTAAAGATGTATAGGCTTGTATACATTTGTGCCCATATGAAATTTCCAAGAGAATATGAAAAGCAAGCAGAAATATCTGCTTTGTCTTTCCTCAATGCCTTTTGAAGGCTCAGGACTGGACATGCTGACAGTAATTCCGTCAGGTTGGGATGTGGTCCTGTTTCATCATCTCTGGACACATCACAACATGTATTTTGCATTAATTCCCTGTAGTAGTTTTTATATTGAATTGAAATGCTAGATAAGATTTGTAACTTAATATCTAAAGTGCTTTGTCTTATTGAAAACCCTACCTGAGATGCAGACTGTCCAATCACTGGTACTTGGATACTACTTATGCTTTGTTAGCTGGAAGGAAGTATTTCATCCACTCTGGATCACTTTAAATGGCTGTAATTTTAAACTGATACTCATTGCTTGCGGTCTAATTGTTTCTTCTTTTTACCTTCATTTTTTTTCTTCAGTCTGACAGTGTTATTTATTATCATGAATTCTATGCTTTAAGGATCAGCACTGAATCATTAAAAAGGCAAAGGAGGTCAAGCTGTTCATCTACCCCACCTCCTCCCCTTTGTTCCTCCACCCTAAAGCATTTGAAAATTAAATGGAAATAATATAACTGGTCAAATCCTGATTCTTGTCTCTGCAATTCCATCATATATTTAGTTGGATCCTGACCCACTGTTTTCTCTCCATTTTTGAAACATGGTTTCCAAAAGGTTTACTGTCATATTGAGCCCCTATGTTTAGTTCCTTTTCTCAAGATAACTATGATTGTGTTATGAACTACAGATTTCTTTATGACTTGCTGTTACACTTTAATTTCAGCGCATGCCGCAGATAATTAATCGTTGAGCTGCGCTATTGAAGTCACAAATAACAGGTTGATAGTTATGAGTTTTCTTTTTTAAAGTATCTTTGGTTTTCGGTTTGGGTTTGGTTCTCCTCTCCATTCCCAAATAGTCATGGAATCTTTTGATTCTGACTGACCTAAGGTTGGGAGCAGCAGAGAAAAAGAAAGTGGGTAAGAATGCATTTTTTTAGTGTAATTCACTTCATTTTACCATCATCAGGAGGCACCTTTCAGTGGGCAACATGAATGTAATGTTTTCAATGTCTGTAATCTAGACCTCATCAAATGAAACTAAGGCAGAGATAGTATTCTAGTGTTTGTACAGCACTTTGCATGGTGGAGATTTATTCTTTCATTGACCTGAAGGCATTTGTGTAGTAAACATGTCAGCTAATTAACTAGAATGGCAGAGAGCAGTACTACATCTCAGGAATTTTTACATGTAGATAAAAGTAGTAATGCACTCTTAATACGTGTTTTTTACTAACCTTACCAGGAAAAGCAAATTTAACTGCTATCTGCTAGCCACTGAAAGATATTTTTTCATGTCCTTTCTGGAACTCAGAAATGAAGCACAAAATGCAATTCTGGCATAGAAGGCTAAAAGTACAACTGTTTAAAAAAAATCGAGGCTGAATGTTTGGTTTTTTTTTTTTTTTTTTTCTTTCTCCTCCTTTTAAGAACTTAGGAAAATCTGGGCTTAGTTGTCTGCAAATGTGAGTTATACTTGAATCATTCATTAGATTTATATTCACCAACAGCAGATGAGCAGTGTTAGTTAGGGTACTTGAACAGTATAACACTGTCCAGTGTATATGGACATTTAAAAATATGCCACTCCTACTATGTGAAGTTCATCCCTTCTTTATTTTCTTTATTTAACAGCAGCTTCTCAGGCAATCCACGGGTGAGCTGTCTTCTCCATATGGTTTCTGACTTTTTGGCTTCAGGATCCTGTATTAGAGACATGGGCAAGTAAGCACCTTAATGGTGGCTCTCAACCTTCCAGCTCCAGCTTCCCAGCCTGCAAATTTTCTTTTTTATGTGGTGCAGTTCATAAATGAAAGCCTGTTGTATTTATTTGTGCCTAACTACCGGGCACAAATCAGCTTCTGGTAAATGTTCTTGGAGACATGGAGTTTTCCTGTTTCCGTCTTGGTACTTGCCAGTGTCATAAGGGCCCATTCTCCTCACTGTGTCCAGATAGGACACTGCAGTGGAAGCTGTACTATGTTCAAGGGACAGATGTATTTAACTAAATAGCTTTAAATCAGGTATGCTTTTTCAGAACAATATATAATTAGTCATCTTGTTTCTGAGAGATTCTTGTCTAAATGGACAAATCAAGCAAAACGTGGAAAGGGAAGTTGCAGAAAAGTGTGAAATATTAAAAAAAAAATACTCAGTAACAGTAAGGATGCACAGAATGAACTCGGATTTCTTGATCTAAGTCTGGTGGGTCATCCACAAGACCCGTGTAATGAACTCATAACTGAATGCCTTTGTGTATTTCAAACCATGTGCTGTATTGGATAGCACCATCTCTTACACAGGCTGAAAATCCTAAGAGAAGTACAGTTGTGGTTAAATTTGGAAACAAGGTAAAATCTAACAGAGGAAGGTGATTGTCCCACTCTACACTGCAGTGGTATGGCCCCACTTTGAGTACTCTGTGCAGTATTGAGCTTCTCAATATAAGAAGGACATCAAACTATCCGAGTGTGTCCAGAGCAGGGCAACCGAGATGGTGAAAGGCCTTGAGGACAAGATTTATGAGGAGCGACTGAGATAACTTGGGTAGTTCAGCTTGGAGAAGAGAAGGCTGAGGGGTGACCTCAGCTCGGTCTTCAAGTTCCTCAAGGCAGGCAGTGGAGGGGGAGGTGCTGATTTCCTCTCCCTCTGGTGACCAGTGACAGCACATGAGGAAATGAAATGAAGCTGCATCAGGGGAAGTTCAGAGTGGACATTAGGAAAGGGGTATTCACTGAGAGGGTGGTTGGTCACTGGAACAGGCTCCCCAGGGAAATGGTCATGGCATCAAGCCTGTCAGAGTTCAAGGAGTGTCTGGATGATGATTTTAGTCCTATAGTTTAGTTTTAGGTAGTCCTGCGGGGAGCAGAGTGTTGGACTCAATGATCCTTATGAGTCCCTTCCAACTTGAGATGTCCTATGATTCTACAGTTCCATGATTCTAATACCAGATACTTTCAGAAAGGCTGAAATATGATTTATCCTTCAAAGAGAAAACCTTAATATATTTTTACTTAATATTTCCTCAGTTTAGGGAACAATATTTACGGAAATTGCAGCACCACAGTATAGACCTCTCACTATTTCATATAGTGAGATTTGGAAAAAAAAAGTTTCATAGAGGATTTGGTTTTGCATAACATTAAAAAAGCATCTCTAAATGTTTCTGTGATTTTGGAAATAGTTTTAGAAGTGATGGAGTCAATGAATTTACTTGAAATAAATCATGAGTGTCAACTTTGTTGGACTGAAATTGAAAACAATATTTCATTCATACTGTATTTTTTAGGTATGTTGGATGTAATTTTGAAGCATGTCAGGTAACTTCAGGGCCAACTTCACTGAAAGCTAGACTTACAAGAATTTTTGGTAAAAGACACTGAAAATGTATCAAGAAATACTGCATAAACATTTTAGCTGGAATGTTCATACTGGTAAAATGGGAAAAGTGTAATCAAGCCTTGTGCTGGCATTCCAGCTTGGGACTTGATTTTTTTTTTTTTTTTTTTTTTTAAATAAGGCACATAGCTTTCTCTTTACCAAAATCAACTGTGTCTGTTCCTGCTCCGTCGTTTTGTAGCCTGTGGAGGTCTGTGACATACTTCAAGTCCTTGTGTTCTTTGGGATTTCTGTGTTATCTAGAAACTTCTGTTTTCCTTTGTCTTAATTTTCTTGAGCTCTCAAATTGTTGCCAGAGATTTTGAGAAGGATTTTGATGCAAAGATGGTGTTCCCAGGAGATGCTGGGTCTTCTAGGCCACCACAACAAAAGCAAATAACAGAGTATGTGGTGTGTGGAGCTCACTAGGGAGGAGGTGAGATGAAAGGTGGATTTCACAGTCTCCATCTCATTACAAAGAACCAAGATACTAGAAAAATAGTATTTAAGGTCCTGCAAGGGTAGATAGTGATTACAACTTCCTCAGGTCGTACCTGAGGTACCCCTATACTCCACCCTTATAGGCCATGTGTTGGATAATCTGGCGAAGTTGTATATTAGACATGTGGATAGAGGCAGTTTTTATCACATGACAAACTGGATCCTAACCAAAAATCTTGTTTATGTGGGAGCAGTACAGCTTTGTCTCTATTCTTGTGAACTCCAAAGGAATATGAAGTTATCTTGGAAGGACAGAGAGTCTTTATACTTGCCTGTGTTTGTCCTTGTCTTAGTGTGTTAAGAAATAATTTAAATTTGTGTGTTGTAAATTGTCAATTTTATTTCTAATTCCTCTTATTTGTCACAGTTCTGTAGAGCTATTTGATTTTCAGTGCAAATCAAACAATCAGTAGAATTAAGCTATTATGGAAATTTAGATTGCTCTGTATTGAAACTTAATGATTCTACAAAAAGGTCATTAGATGCTGCATAAAGAAAAGAATACAGAAGAAACTGCAGAGGATGTGCCATTAAACAGAATGTGATTACGCAATTTCAAACTCAGCCATCAGAACAATTCCACTCCCTTACAAAACACAGAGTAAAGTAACATTTCATAGCTCCCATCCAAAAACTGATCACCTTAAGTGTAGTGCTGGTCTATTGGTGATGGCAGGACAAAAAATTCCCCTGATTTTTCTTCTGAGTATGCTTGAATATCATCATCCAAGTGCCATGAACCGCCCTGACACCGTTCAGCTCGTGAAGCTGAACGAGTTCTATTTTTTTATGGGGCTTTTGGAAGCACTTATTTAAAAGTCTTCTACCAGCACTGCCACATTTTGACTGACAGGATAAAACCTGAGAGTATTCAATTAGCCAAATTTGACTCCAGTATTAGTATTAGTTGAATGTTTTAAATTTATTTGCTTCTTCACTCATGGAATTTATTAGTTATATCATCCTTTCCTGATTTAGTCCTACCTTTTTTTGATAGACTGTTTTGTATTTTCTATAGAATGCTTACTTTTGATTTTAATGTAAAATCCCTTTTCCAAAATCAGATATAGTTTTACTGTAAAAAATTACAGGAAGAGATTTACTGGTGGGAGTAGAAAGGAAGTCTCTATGGGGCTGTAACTCTCTTTTCCCCATCCCCATACACTTGGCATGGCATGTAACTGAAGTCATGTAATCAGAGAGCAGTTGCATAGTTGTTTCGCCTTTGTTCTTTGCAGCTGCATCAGTCTTTTTTAGCAAGCAGAGATGAATGATCAAAATGCCATGAGCTTTAAAATATAGGGA
>NW_010324096.1:30754-48853 GCF_000700745.2 Antrostomus carolinensis
TAAAGCAGAATAAAAAACTGTTTCCTGAAATAAAGTAATTTTGCCCTCCCACTCAGTCTTGCTCAATATAACTTACTCCTTTGAGTCAATATAAGAGGAAGCAGTAAAGGGGAGAGAATGAAGAGCAGTTAGAGGTCAGGAGGCAACAGTGGATAACAGTTTAAAGGAACATGTGGCATAAAAGAAACAGAAGATCTGTGTAATTTGGAATTCTTAGCATCAGAGCATTTCCAGAAAATAAAAATTCCTGGAGATAAAAGAGATTTAGACCTGTTGGGAAAAACAATACCCCTGGTTTTGGCTGAAGCAGGTCAGAACATATATGCCATAGGGTGGACTACGTGCACAAAGATGAGGAATTTTGGATCAGCTTCATTGTAATTCTCTTGATTCTGAAAGAAAGAGGATGAATGAATAACAAGATAATGAAAATCCACATCTGACTTTGATCTTCAGTAAACAGTTTTTTGCTATGAAGAAGACGGTTTGTGAATGTTCCAGCACTGAGGGATATTTGTAGAAGGTGAGATTTATTCTTTGCGCCAGGTGGCCTCTGCTTGAATCAGTTAAACAATTGCCCTGTGAGTCACTCTAAAAGAGTAGCTAGAGAATATGAGGAAAACTGTTAGCTAAATTAGAGAAGTGAAAAGCTGCCTGGTAGTCAAGAACTTGGTAACAACAAGATAACAGCCTAACGGTTAAGAGAGAAACTAATATGTGTGATGTATGTATTCCTTCTTTTCTTTACCGTTTTTCTGTAATTAATAATGTTATTCACAACAAACATAATAAGCCAGAAACATACATCTTGTCTTTTGAGATCTCTCACAATCACCCTTTCCTTGACTCTCAGAGAAATTAGTATCTCTCAGAAAATGACTGAATCTTGCAGCATCTCCAAATTTCTAGTAATACAGAACTATGACAAGGATGGTAGATGTGATTCTCAGACTTTACAGGAATCTTGTCAGTTACTGTCTTCTGGGGGGGATATAATTCAGGTAAGTTGATAGCATGTTATTTATTTGGAAAGAGCAGTCCTGCAATACTCAAAAAAAAAAAAAAAACCAAAAAAAAAACTGACTTCCTCCTCCCTCAAGATGGCTTTTTGTGTGTTTTCATTTCATAAAATTGGAATGAAATATCACTATGGCATAGTTTGTAATGCATAATTTAGAAGCACTTGGGAGCACAAACCTATGAAAAAAGAACCACCAAGTGAATCTTCATGAATTCTTGAATTTCTGAGTGACGTAGTAGGGGAAAATGCAGCACTGATAAAATTTATCAAAAATTCAAGGGCAACTTGCCTTGATATGCCACCATAAAGATTGATGTGTAAACTCATTGAAAAGAAAACTGCTGCAGGAAAAACTGGTTTACATATTGAATGCATGTGGTTTAGGTAAATTATAACAGTGCAGGGTTAGTGGAGGTAATAAATGAGGTGACATGAAGGTCAGTAAAAGACTCATGTTTGCACATGTGTTTGGACATTTTTCAATTAGAATAGAAAAGGTGGAGAAAAACATTGACTTCCTGAATCTAGAATAATTGATTTAGACTATGTGCAAAAAAGTAGGTAATTCAGTTCAGTGCAGAACAATGTAAAATAATGAGACTGGGATGCATAATGAAGTGTAGGAGTTAAAGATGTGAACTGAAAAATAGTGGCAAGTTGAATGTAGTTTTTGTTTGTTTGTTTTGGTAATGAGTTGAGTAAGATGTGGTTGGTATCTGCAAAGATGAAAGGCTAAAAGGATGTTAGAAAATCTGTAAAAAAGCTGGAATATGAAAGCACAGGAAAAAAATGGCTTTTTATATGACTTCTGAATAACAGCTGTGACCATGTAAAAATCAAAGTTTATCATATCAGATGCCTTCATTTCAAATGACTCTCATTAGAATGTATGATATATTCTAACCTTCTAAGACACAGTAAACAACTTTTTTCCAAAATGCTGAAAGATGGGAAGCGATTGTTGAATTAAAATCAATACTGCAACATTAGTGATACTGCATTTCTGGGAAGAAGGATGTTCAATAAAATTATGAGAGTATTGGAAGTTGGGAAAATCTGTTTTTTGAGCTGAAGACCAGAGAATGACAAGGGAATGATTATGGCCAAATGTTAGTGGGTAAGGTGATAGGAAGGTGATAGATGCCTGTCATCTCATCATTTACTGCTAAGATTACACTATATGAACACCAGTAAAAAAAAATCTGTCTGATAAAACACATAGATAAATCCTTGACTTGTTTCTATTTTGTGTAAAATTGTGACACTTTTCTAATATATGTATTAATTGATTGAGAGCATTTCAGGCAAATAACTTGGAAGCTTATATTTGATTAATATATAAATGTTGGCTGTGGTTATGCTTGTATTGGTAGGAGTTATAACTATATTTTCCTTTTCATATAATTGATGAGAAAATTTGGCATGGGGTGTATATTTCCCTCCTAGTTGTTCTAAGGTACTGCAGTCCCACACAGCAAGATTTTATGACCGGAAGTTTCTGATATCTGCTGCACTTCATCCATTACCCAAGCACAGGAAAATAACAGGATAATCTGCTTGTCTGGCAAGTTCTCTGATTACATGCTGGTGTTCTGAGAAGCCAGTTCTTCTATATTAAGATGACTGGTATACTAAACTTCTTAAATACATTTAGTATTTCACAAAATGTCTTGTTCATAGAGTGTATAGATTTAATTACTAACCAGCAGGACTGCATCACCCTGAGTGCAGATTAAGCTGCTATACAGTCCCTTCCCTGTACACTGGGAATATGTTGATGTTATCAATCAAAACAATGAATCTGTTTCATAACAAAAATGCAAATTAACTGAGTTAAATTAGCAGTTTTGTAGTCTTAGTTCCTTGTGTGAAATTAATGCTTTTATCTTTGCAGAAACTACACACAGCTATCATTTATGTTCTGTTTAATCTTTTGCTTTTTATACCAGAGACATATTACAGTTTTCTTTATTTTTACTGTACATGTATGTATATTAATGTACACTTTGACTTTTTCTCTACATTAGTAAAGTGGTAATATCTAATGTCATGCTTGAAGTAGTGCTATTTATTCCTAAATGCATATTTAAGCATTTCTATACACATGTTTAATTTACATATATATATATATATATTTGTGAGTGTGTACATAATCTCAGGGTAGACTGGAGAATGAAAATCAGCACATTCAGCATCTGTATTTTCCAATTTGTATAGATACACTCATGGATATGACAGTGTGCCTAGACAGGAAGAAAAACCTAGTTTCCCACACAGAGCGAGTAAGGAGAGGACCATCATGTTAAACAAGGTCTTCAGTTTTGCCCCTAGTTAGATTTTTAACCCTTTATGTAATTTAAATTGAACCTGGAAGCTACCAGCTCCTCAAAATCAGCTTCCAGTCTTTACTGAGCCATCAAAATCAGCTCCCTTTCTTTACTGCTCCGTGTGATTTTTTGGTTTGTTCTTGCCTTCAACAGTGGTGGGTCAGAGTTGGAAATCCTCTCAGTGAAGCTACCAGGCAGAACTTTCCCCAGTTGTTTTCTTTGGACTGTGTGTGTGTGTGTATGTGTATGTGTGTATGAATACTTCCCCATATGTATACATACGTATCTATATGTACACACACGGAACTTAGGACGAAACATATTAGTAAAAGGTAACACTTGCTGTCCTATTCTCCTATTTGTGCCCTATACTTAGCAGCACTATAGCTGATAGCCAGAGGATTCTTCCTGTCCCCATTTTGCCTATGATAAAATTGTGCCTTACTAACTGTCCAGCATTGTACACAAATGACAGTTCTTACTAACCCCAGGGTTAAATGTGAAATTTTGTTGACCTTATGCAATTAGAAGCTTTATGAATGGTTATGAAGTAATTTTTAACTCTAACTGTAGTGTCAGATTTAAAGACTTTTGACAGGGAATTCCAAAGGCTCACTCCTTGCTGTGTGAAGGAGAATTTCTTTCTATTTGTTCTAAAAATAAAAGGCAATAATTTCATAAAGTGACCTTTTGTTGCAGTATTATGAGACAGGGGCTGAGCATTTTTCTGTGTGCCTGTCATAATTTTTAATTATTACAGTTAAAATAAAAATGAAAAGAAAATGTGCTCCTATGCTGTTATCAGAGGCATTCAGTGCTTGAATAATTTCATTTTTTTCCATAAGCTCTGCTACTGATGGGGAGTGTGCAAGTCCCATGTGCACAAGCAGATGGGGAAATTTTAGTCTTTAGTCATCAATGCTCTTTGAAGGTTCCCTTCTAATTCCCTTTTCTTGCCAAATAATTTGAGAGCTGGCAATACCAAGTCAAATACCCGTCCTTCTGTACTTCAGCCACCCTTTTTGTTGACCTCATTCTGATCTTGTGCATTTAAGCTGAAATGTCTTAAAAATAGAACTGAGCACTGTTCTTGGCAAAGATAACTTTTCTTTTTGATATAATATTAAGCAAATAGATTTTTCTATAATTTTTTATTGTCACTTCTTTAGTCTACCTCAACTTCCAGTATAAATACTAAATTGCAGTGAAAAAATACATTCTGAGATTAATTCTCATTTTTTTCATACTTTCAAAGAAAATGGCTTAATTAAAAGAGTTAAAGTATATCTTACCTTATTTTTGTGACATTCAAACTGGTCCATCCAATTCATATAATTATCCTAATTAAACTTTTTTGTGGATACTAAGCAAAAAGAAGGAGCTTCTTCATGCTTTCAGCACCTTCCTGATACCCCAGTGCCTGATCTTTTTGTCTTTTTTCTGAGAAGCCCTCACTAAAACTGTACAACAGGTATTTTGAGCATAAAATAAGCAAACAAAAAACCTCCATATATTGTTTTCTTTCTGTCATGCTTGGCTTTTGAGATGAGAATCATGGAGAATATTGAAATACTGATTTACATTAAGACAAGTGCATATGTTGAGAGCAAGATTTGTTCCTGCACTTTCTGTCTGAATAAAACTTATGTGCAGAGACTGGAGAATTGGATGTTTAAACTCGTAGCTATATGGGAGCCCTAGTACTGGAATTGAACACGTTCTGCCCATGATCCAAGCTTGTTGATGGAAATTAGTGTCACATCAAATCTTTGTAGCTTCATTTGCCCTACACTGTAGCTAAGCTAAAGTGTCCCATCCCTGACCTTACATCTAGCCAAGAAGAGTAAGAGAAAAGATATTCTTATGGCCTCTTTCCTCATAGATTTAAAACCAGCATCAATTACGTATGACGAGGACATACCAAAGCCAATACAATTAGCGTTGATACAATTAGTGTTCAAATTATATGGCAAACTTTGGTCATGCATTCCAGCAACAGATTTTGATTATGTTAAGAGTGATTATTTGAAGTTGTTGGAAAAAATCAGAATGAAGTATGGAAGAAACAGAAATGTGTATAACAAATAATTCTGTCCTTCCAATTTCTAATCAAACTAACTTGATGATTCTGCATATTTTCAGAGATTTAGGTGGGAGAGCAGAGGAAATAAAAATAAACCCTTGAGGTAAAGCTAAGTCAAGGAAACTAGACCTTATTTAGCTTAGAAATTAAGACCTTAAATTCCAAGAAACCTGGGTGATGTATGCTAGGGGTCAGAATTTGAAGAACAACCATGAAAGCTGACTTGCCAACTAATTAAGATCCAAGTAAATATCTGTATGCATTTAAAATTAATAGAATGTTCCCAAATCCTCATGAATGTTTCAATGCTAGAGCATGGAAATAGTGGTAACTTGAGAAATGTACATTATTTTTTTGTTTGATAGCTTCTGGGTTAGTAGGTTTTAACTTTTCATTTCCCTACTGTGTGCTTAGTTGTATTTTACTTTGAAAGATGTTATTGAAAACATATTATGCTCCTGCAATGTTATCAGAAGTGTTCAGTACTGGAACCAAGTGGGATTTTATTTGCCTTTTACATGCCTTCCAGCTGATGGGTGGAATTTAAGTCCCCATGGTGCACAAACAGATGGGAAAATGTTGGTCTTTAGTTTTCAGTCATCAGTGTTAATTCTTTTATCTTATGAATGCATTAGTCAAACAGACTGTGCCTGTCAAGCAATCTGTAATATGTGCCATGACAGTCTTTTTTTTTTTTTTTTTAAATTCTACTGAAAATCTTTTCTGTGAACTGATATTGCCTACATTCTATTAGTTTAAAGAAAAAATACCTTATTCATTAATTAAATGAACTTTGATGATTTTAAAGTACTATTTTTATTATCTGTGTGAATTCAACAACCAAGTACATTTTCAAATACAGTTGACTATTTCTATAGGAATTGATGATCTTATATGTTTACATCTATATGAAGCTTTTATAAACTGCCACTGTATTAGCACATTTCTTTATCCTTTCTTAACCAGTGTGTCACAGACGTTAAGATGTGTGGGACTTTTTAAAACACTGTATGTTCTTTATGCATATTGACATGCAGCCATAAATTCTGATTTCTAGATTATAACAAAAAAAGTCTGGTTTGACCAGGAGTTAAGTTGCATATTCAGATTTTGGTGCCTATTTCTGCAATGTGGAACCCAGAAGTGCTGTGAATTAAAGAATTTGTATCCACACGGCAGCTGAAATACTTTACTTATGCAAGAATGGGTGAATTTACAACTTCTCTGGTCTAACATGTAGTTATGAAGGGAAACAAAGTAAGTGATAATGGCATAGTGTAAATTTTTATTAATACAAATACGTATGTTTTAGTATTTGTAAAAGTGTTATGGCATAAAATTTTCAGCACTGAGTTATCTCCTGATTTCCTTTAAAGTGTCTTTTTGGAGGCATGTGATCTCTCTTCTTCGGTTTATTTTATGTGCCCCAAGGGCACTTACAAGGCCCTGAATTCAGCTTTGGTTCTGTAGGCTGTGTTGTCACAGACATAAGGGATTGGAGCTTTGTGTTTGTGTCTTTATGATGTGGGATCAGGCATGTTGAAAATGAATTCAAACCTTTACTTATATCTCAAGCTAAGCTCATCCAGATGGCCGACAGTTCCTGCTTCTTGTGAAATAATAGTTTTGGTAATGTGACAGGCATGGGTTTATAGACAGTAGCAACTCTTACAGTAAGAGTTTAAAGCCCTGAAATAGGTCAAAGATTGAAGACAGCTGATCAACAGTATCCTTCTTCCTGGAGAGATGGGAACTCCTGCTTCAAATGAGCTGCAGATAACCATTGATTCAAGGTTATGGAAGAAGTCCTCTAGCTGGTGCACTGGGCCAGCCCAGTTTACAGAGCTATGCTCTCTGCAAGTCCATTTAAAAGAAAGTAAGAGGTTTTTCCATTTGTATTAAGGGAGAATTTTTTTTCATGAATATGCCTTAACATGATGCCATACTACAAAGGACATCAGCTGAGCAGGATTTATTCCCTTTGTTTTATCTGTAGCTACACCAGCCCATGTGAGGTATACATGGAACATTTGCTAGTGTATCGAATGACAAGCATGATAGATGCAGTTAGATCTTTTTGGTTATTATTTTGATTTGTGGTTCACAGATTTTATTTCTAAATTACTGTAGGGAGTTTGGGTTCTTCTTCAGATTATTTTGCTAAGAGACACTCTGGAAAGAAAGGAAGAAAATATTTTCCATTTGGAAATTCTTACATGATGAGACTGCTGTTTGCATTTCTTCAATAACTACCTGCAAGTAACCTAACTGCCTGAGAAGTTATACTTTATTATTTGTAAAACATAGTACTCTGAAGCTTAAGTCATCAGTCTTGATTTACTGAAATTCCCTTTTAATCAAAGATCAGGTGTGTGCCCTCAGGCTTCAGTGGTGGAAACTGCCCTGAAAAGGATGAAGAACAGGCTTGTGAAATGTTGCTTTTGTACCACTGAAATTTTAATTTATTTGTTTTCCTTTGAGATATATACAAAAGAAAAGAGGTTGCTAGCATTAGCCGTATAACGGATATCCCTCTTCGGGGAATAGTTTTCTATCAGTCTTACTCCTGTCTTCCGTAAAGGGAGTATGTTGTCTTTTTTTCTTTTCCTTTGGCAGGCTAAATTAAGTGTCATTAAAGCCAAAACAGAAGCTGGGGGAGTTTTGAGGTGATTGTATTGAATGCTGTAGAGTATAATGGAACCTACATATCTTTATAGATGGCTTGTAAGCATTTGTGATTGCTCTTCTGTTCTCAATCAAACCCAGGGGTAGGAGGAATAAAAGTAAAAATACAGAAATAGGTAACCTGCATGGTAGACTCCTAGTCCTGAATCTGCTCGGGGGAAGAGAGATTACTTTTTCATGGGCTTCTTTTGACATTTTGTTCTGGAAAAGGGATTCTTTCTTTACTCTAGAGTTGATAGAAATTGATTAACAATATCACAAATATCCTAAGAATCTGCGGTGTCGTAGGGAAGGGACTTCCTTAAAGACTTATGTGGAAAAAGTTAAAATGAAAGTATTAAGACTACAGTCAGCATTCTGAGAAGCAATATCTAGATTTAGTAAAATAGTTTATATATTGTTCTATACTCAAAAAGAGAAAACAAAAGGATTAACTCAGTTTGTTTGTGTCACTTTGCTTCTTAGTAAGCAGGGAAACCTGAATTATGAAAGAAACAGGTAGGGGAACTGTCAGTGGAGGATCTATAATTGCAATTACTAAGAACCTCATCTGTGTTTTCCCAGCTCTTCTAGTAACTAAATTGTTATTTCTGTGAAATAATTTCCTGCCTACAGAAAATCTGCTGTTGAAATGAGTTGGAAGGAAAACATGCCTTTGAACTGAGAGCAGCTGCTCAATCTCATTTAATCTTTTATTTCATTGTCTGTGGTTTGCTAATGTGGAGAAGTCTTTGACTTTTTTTAAGCCCTGCCTTAAGAAATGTTCCTGTTCTGCTTAGCATCATAAATTTGTGAAAAGTGAGATCCAGTGCTAATGACCTAAACCACCACAGTACTGCGTAGAGCAACTTTATCCCTTTTGCCGTGTTAATGAATGACAAGTCCAGTAGGAGGCACAAAAAGAGGAGCCAGCTAGATTTCTGCAATTTGGTATCTTGAATGAAAATTCATGCAAGCCTTTGAGGTCAGAGAGCAAGATTGCATGGCACCGTGGAGCCCATGAGCATATGTGATTTCCTGTATGTTTCCTTTTTGGCAAGCAAATACATCATTACATCCTGACTCCTGTTGCTTTCTTTTTAACTGGTAGTATACTAACCGCTTTTGGAAGGCTGTACCATTTGCACAGTAATCATAGTATACATGAGAGCATGCATATGTGTGCGTATAAACCTTGGACATCTTTCAATGAGCAAGGCATTTTAATGGAATTAATGTGAAGAAGTAGGTCAATAAAGGGGAAAAAACTTAACTACTCATGTTACAGGAAGTGAAATGCCACAAACGTTTTGTGAAGAACTACATTTAGTCTTGGTCTGCTTACATGGTTAGTGTCATCTTATAAAAAGGTACAGTTTGTTAATCATTTGGTTATATTTAAAAAAAAAATAAGAAAAAGTAAGTTGTCCAAGCTGTTACTGAAAAAATGCTAGCCTTTGCCTTTTGGAAACAGTGGTTAACATAGAAGAGAGAAATGCTGTGTAAATTTTGGTACATTTACACAGATATAAATTTATATGTTTATATATATGTAGAGTATATGGAATGGAATAAAAATAGATTCCTAATGTAAATATGAATAAGAATAAGCTATCAAAATGTCAGATTTTGTGGGGGATTGACAGGTGACTGCACAAATTGCACATGGCTGGCACACTGTGGAGCATTTGAACCATGGTAACAACTGTGCAGAAGCTGTTACTAGCAGACAACTTTTTTTCTTTTTTTTTTTCTTTTTTTTTTTTTTTTAACATAACAACAGGTACATTAACAAGACAGTTGTTGATGCCTCTGTCTGGGTGGATTCTGACTGTGGTTCAGAAAGCAGTTCAACCAGCTAACCCTTGTGAGCACAAAATTCCCTAGGTGCATAAGCTGTAGCATCCTAGCTGGGGACCTAAGCAAGAGATAGTGCCTAGGCAGATACATGACGAAATCCTTCTCAAGTCTTTGGGGAACCTCAGAAATTAGGTGTCTTCTAAGAATGCTTAAATCGGTTTCCATTGCAGTTCAAACAGTTGTGATGGTATTATGTTTCTGGACATACAACCTAGTGGTTAGAACTCTGTCCCAAAATACAGGAGATGGCTGGAGAATGTCTAAACCCATAGGCCTTCTTCCCACAAAACTACCTTTAATTATATCCATAAAGTGTTGAGAAAATATGATTTTTCCCTTATCTTGGTGAAGTTAGGCTGCTGATGCACAAAATATTGTGGAGTTCAGACAGACAGAAGGAAAGAAATAATTTAAAATCTGCAAAGAAGGACAGTTTCCTGAGAATGGAGATTCCTGGGTCTTTGTTCTTTTTCAAGTAATGGTACATAGATATATTTCTTATTTGGGAATCATGAGATAAGATGTATAAGAAACACTGGCAATAAGAAAGAGTAGCAAGGATTGTTAGCTAGCTAGTAATAGCACTGATAAACCTACATCTGTTGCACAGAAGAAGGAAGTTTTAAGTCTTTTTAAAAGTACAATATTTAGTTAAAAGTTCGCCTCTGTGCATGCTAGATTGATTTTGAGATTTCAGTTAATTCTTAAGAGAGTTGAGGGAGAAAATTAAAAATAGTCTGCTTGTGAGTTAACAGTATCACTTTATTAGGCTTCTCAAATATAGAATAAGAACTAAACTCAACTCTCATTTTACCAGTGGGAGTTTGGGCGTTGATCGACTGGGATACAGCTACAGCAACATAGTCTGAAGAGTTTGTGACTGCATTTATACTTTTACCCTTGAGCCAAGTGGCAGGAGGTACCTTGTATAGGGACATAGCCCTCTGGAGGACTTCGGTAACGCTCACAGTCTATTCACATGCAATTATGTGATGAAGTTACTATTTTTTGTAAGTTCTTGCAAATCAAATTTTCCTGTAGTGCTTGGACTTCAGAAGCTATTTGGTTCTTACTCCACCTTCTGGAACATTACGGGGAAGGAAGAGTTCAGCTCCTGCTACATCCTGGTGTTCAAACTGTTGTTCTTCCCTGTACTATCCTAAATTGGCTAGAAGTTAGTTAGCTATACAAAGATGTAATCATGGTGTAAGCTATAGTGGGAATGTACATTGTATCCTGTACTCTACAGCGAATCTGAAGTTGTTAATCTCTCTTCCAATGAATGGGAAGTCGTCTAAAACTACTTCATGTTGGGAAAAAATGGGAATATGAACATTGATTGGTACTGTGAAACATCCAACCTACTTCATGCTGTATTGCTTCTGAGATCAGTACCTAATCTTTAAGGTCACTAATTTTGCATATATGTGCAATGAAGCTGTTCTACTCAGTTTGTCTGAAATGAAAATGTATCAGAAATTGTACAAATAAGTAGGCAGAAATTAAAACAGGATTAAAAAATGCACTGTAAAGTGATCCTGAGATAAATTAAAGTCTTTTGAATCATCACTTCAAAAGGGAAATCTTATCTCCTTTCACCAGCCAAAGGCATTTTCTCTTTGACAGCAGGCTCTGATTTCTGGTCATATGGACATAGTGTGCAAATCTGGCACCATCTACTCAGTTCTTATTGATCACCAGAGTTCTCTCTCGTATGCTCTCTCTGCATATGGATGTTGTTCTGCATAGTAGAGCATTTTGCATTCTGTGTGTTGAACTAGGTGTCTTTGGGAACATTCTTTAATAATATATTTAAAGATGTTCCTTCTGTAGTCTTTCTAAAATTGAAGCAATTTATCATTGCATACAAATATTTTTCTCAAAAATATTTTTTATATTTATGTGATATTAAAGTTTTGCAATACATTTATCTTTTTATTGAGAAATGACTTGAGAATGAGGATGTGTTGAGAATGGGTGAGCCAGTAACTTTTCATGTACACTGAGCACCGCATGCAGAATTCAAGCAGGTGGATAAATCATTTGAACTGAAATGGAATAAATACAGAATTGCATTTTGATTACAAACAAGGTACGCATATAAATTCAGAAACTCTAATATCATCAGCCTGGGGATAGTATTCCTCATATTTTCTTCAAGAGCTATGAACAGAAACCTAAGAACAAAGTAGGACTGTATTCAAATAATCTTAATTCTGTCTGCATCTCTACAATCATATCTGGATTTCTTATTGTCTGGCCTCCAAGGCCATTTTGTCTTTACCTGTACAAGCAGCTAATGGAAAGTTTGCATTATAATTACAAAACAAAATTTCAAGTCATCTTTCAGGACTGGCCATAACTAGCTGAGAGGTGCCTAGGAATAAAAGAAATCCTGAACAACTGAAAAGTCTATGTCACATTTAACAGAAAGTAATTTCTAATGTATTGCAGGCAAATATGTAATCAGAATAAACAGGAAGAAGTATCCATACTATGAGCACTTCAAAATATTGGTGTGTACAGTTTGATTGTACTGACAACCTGTCAGACATCTTTTTGGCAGAATATCATGTAATATACTAAGGAAGGGAAATACAGTAGAATTTCCCACCTTTCTATACCTAGAATTACTTTATTCCTAAAGCACACTGGAGTGTGGTACTGGCCATAACCCACATGATGCTGGCAGCAGGGGGGTTGCAAGCAGGGCTGGAGCAAAAGAACTGCCCAAGCAGGGACCGAGCAGAGGACTCAGAGGGAGTTGCCTCTCTGGCAGGACTGTGGCCAGTGAAGGAGCCCATGCTAGAACAGTGGAGGAAGAAACAACGATCCAACAAAGAAAAGGAACCACAACATGATGACTCGAATCTCCTGCACTTCTCACTGCAGGCATAGTGTGTGGGCAGCAAGGGGATGGGAGGTTAGAAAGGGGAGAAGTGGTGTCTGGAGGGGAGTCCAAGTGTAGTTCTCTAAGTGTTTGTTTCTATTTTTTGGTAGCAGAATCAGTAATTAAAAGTTTGTTAGTTGGCCAATAAATTAAGTAACATTTGCCGATGCAAAATTTGTTTTATAGCCAGCGACACTTTACAAACCACAGTGTTTGTGGCTATTCTTCAAACATTTGGTACAGTTCTTGCAATTAGATTTACTGAAGTCAAACTGCCTTCTCCAATGAGGTGGCTAGCTTGGTGGGTGAGCGGTAAGCAGTGAATGTCATTTACCCCTATTTTAGTAACGCTTTTGACATGGTCTCCCATGGCATGCTCATAGAAAAAGTATGAGTTAGGTAAGTAGGCAGTGAAGCAGATTGAAAACTGGCTGAGTGGCCCATCCCAGAGGGTTGTGATCCGCAGCACAAAGACCAGCTGGAGGCAATTCACTAGTGGTGTACCCCATGGGTTAAAAGTAGGACCAATCTTGTCCAGGGTCTTCATTAATGACCTAGACAGTGAGACAAAGCACACACTCAGTAAATTCACAGATGATACTGGGAGGCAGGGATGATACACCATATTAAAAATGTTTATTATTAAAAACCACAAAATATTTATTTTTGAAGCAAGTTACTACTTTTAAATGTACATTGTTGTCCAGAATTGCTTCCTTTCCTGAATTCTGAGAGCTTCTCCTACCTCTGCTGCCACAGCTTTCACCAAACTTGACCTTCTGTTTAGGAGCAACTCATTGTGAACATTTCTTAAGAAATGAATTAAGCTAGAACTACCCAATAAAAATTACTTGGAGCTGAGTAATTCCATGTTATCGCCTTTTTTCAGGGACATTACATCATAGAGAAGGAATTAAAAATGGGCAGCTGGGAAAGTTAATTATCCTACTTTTCCTGAATTTAATATGTCAAAGGTCTTTTGGTTTCTTAACTGAACAAGGAAGAAAATGTATATAGGTTTGTTTTATTATTTTCCTCCCAACCTTCTTCTGACATTGCCTGGAGATTATTTACATGCCAGAAAGGATAGGTACCTTCAATACTTTGTACTTTTTTATTGTGTGGAAGTCAACTAGGCATGAAAATGTGTTACTTCCTTGATTTTACCATCGCCACCAAACTCTCATGGGTCAGTGAGTAGAAAGCAAAACAAACAAAAATCATGTTCCACTAGTAGTGGAACAAGTGCAATAGATAGTTAAACCATTCTGCAAAGATATTATCAAATCCATCCTTTATTTGATTTTTGATAATTTTTTAATTTTGTCTGGTAGGACAGGCAAGCAGAAATAGATTTTCGTAGCACTATAATGGATATAACATTTTATACCTTGTAAATTTCTTTCCTTATATGTTTCATTCCATTCGTTTCCACTAACGAAACTCAGTCAACTCCTCTCATCTGATCTTATTTATCAATTTAAAAGATATGCATCTAATCTAAATTTGCTGTCTAGGTTCCCCTTATAGTTGGTGCAGCAAGACAGGCACTAAAAGAAAGTAGTATACTTGGTAGCAGGATGGGTTATTTTGCTGTATAGTGTATGGTCTAGTAGGATGTCTGAGGTGTTTGAGATAGATGAGGTGAGTCATTCTTTGGTGTCAGTCTGTCCCCTCATCACTACAATGAGAACACAGGAGATCACCTCAGACGTGCAGTCCAGCTTCAACACCTTCAGTTCGATGACATGAAGCCCACATGAATTTTCTAGTTTTTCATGTTGTATTTCACTCTGAGCCAAGAGCTGAGCCCGTTATGAGTTTTTATTTGATGCAGTACTTAGAGAGCAAGCTCCTGAAAGAAGCAGTCATACCTTCTATTAATAATTTCTTTTTAAAGTTGACCTCTGCTGCTGTGGTTTTAAGAAAGGCTGTCCTTGGTACCCCTCATCTTTATTAGTTAAACTTTTTATCATACAAGGTGGTAAGAAAAGTAATTAAATTACCAGAGGTCACTCTTATTTCATAATTCCTTGCAGTTAAAAGGCATAGAGAGAACGTCTGAAATGAATTAAAGTTATAACCTCTTAAAGACGATACATGACATTTCACTGTAATGTAAACTTTTATGTCCACCAGTCATTTATAATATTTTCAAAGAGAAGATGAGCACTTTTTTATTAAAAAAAAAAAGTCCTTCATAGTGCAAATTCTTACACTAACAATATTTAATATAGAAAATAACAGTTTTTTTATTGTGCTGGTGGTTTCTTTTCAAGCTTCTCATGAATCTATTCCCATCCCCCCTCGCTGTCCGTCCCCGTCCCCCCCCCAAGTGGCTCCTTTTAGTTGTCTGGCCTTTATATTGAATTTTGAATGAAACTTATAGAAATGTCAGGTTGGCTCCTTTAGGGACTACAGTTGAAACCATCAAGCTCACTTTCATTGTCTCCAGTTGGTGACAAATGGCAATTTTATTTAGCAAGGAATGGTTCTCTTTAAGGTTGGATTGATGGATGGGGCCATAAGAGGTTGGGCTGGCTGACAAGGTTACCCCTACCAGCTGTCTACCCATCCTTGCTGCATGAATGTCTGTGCTGCTTGTCAGTCAGCTTTTGAACCACTGCTGTTTACAGTGTAGTGTTTTAAGGCAAACTGTAATTGGTGACAGCTTACTTTCCTTTAAAATGCTGTGCTGCAGATGGTGGTGGTTCTAAAGCTCACTGATGAGCAGCTCAGACATCTGTGCAGGAAATGCAGACTGGACAGCTAGGGTGGCAACAGTGTCAGCTGTCCCAAGCAAAGCCAGCCCTTTTTGACATTCAAGAGTCCTTTATTTTGTCTTTGCTTTTTTTGTGTGTTTTGGTTTGGTTTGGTTCAGCTTATAGTCAGACTACTGTCCAAGAACTCCAGCTTTGAAATGTTTTTGAATGAGAATGTATAAGAATCCCAGTAGTGTTTTGAGATTTCACTACAAAATCTTAAAATGTTTTTAATTCTTGTTTGTAGGCTGGAGCAAATGTGCTGCTGCAAGATGTTAATGGAAACACTGCACTTGATTATGCCATAGAAGGGACTGAATCTAGCAGCATCCTTCTGATGTACTTGGAAGAAAACGGTAAGTCAGCTCTTCAGCTACTGGAATGTTTTTATTGAACATGACATAAAACCAAAAAGTATGGATATTGATTTGATGTAAGTCAGCACTGAAGATAGAGATGAAGGGGAGGAAGATGATTTGGAGTCACAAAAGTTTTCAGTGCATTTGTAGATTGGAACAACTGACAAAGGTTGATGGCTGTGGTCATTGTCCCATCTGCTTTTACCCATTCATATGGAGATGCTAGAATGTGAATTCAAAGCAGAAAAACTGCAGTAGTGCAGAATCTTTTTAAACAACTAATTTAACAGTGTGAGGACCCTGTTTCACATTTTGTTTCATTTCACATGTGAGTTATGTATAGGCTCAGAGTATTTTTTATCCAGTGACACTGTTAAATAAATCTCTGCAAACTGTCTGAGTGGAAGCGTATGAAACTTTATAACTTATTAAAAAATATTAGTATTGGTTTCGTTTTGTATTAAGAAAATACTGTAGCTAGATTTCTATTATGAAGTGTGCTTAATATGTTATAAATTACAGAACCTCTATTGAAAAAAGGGTTTGTTATTCACCAGTTCCAAACTAAGATAGGGGTTCTGAACTGAGACTTCTAGCATTACTTCTGACTATAATAGGCTGCCATAGGTACATGGCTCATTGTAACACTGAGGAAAATGGATTAAGTAGAAATAATAAGCAGTAATGTAAAAATGTGTAATTTCAACATTACCTCACTGTAAGTATAAATTACTTTTGAATTGCCCAGACTAAAGATTTCTCTGTGTGTTATTTTTGTGAAGTCCTCATCATTGTGGTAATTCCCATGCACACCTGTATATGCATGCCCCAATGCAGAGCAATGTCATGGCCAAAAATATTGTTGTACAAGAGCATTAGCTAATCCTATAGTAAATACCACCTTCAACCTGTAGTGTTGTGAAACACCCACCTGTAGTCTCATCCTTTAAATACAATGTAGAAGGCACATGTGTCCATTCTCTTTACTTCCCTATATTCCTAAAAGGTCTAATATTCTCCATTCTGTTGTGCAGCCTGGTTTACAATGTTGAGAGACTGCTGTGTAAAATAGACTATAATCGTTGCTTCTAAGTGCAGAGTTCACAGAGAAAAATAAAATCAAGTGCCTTATGGGTCAGCTAAGAAGAAATAAGAAGCAATCAATTTCCTTTGATTTCATCACTGTGGTAGTTCACTGTATCTGTTTAACTGAACTACAGATCTTAGTGAGTGAACTTCCTCTTCATTGTCAAAGACAACCTAATTTACTTTGTGGAAGGCTTGGAGCCATAGGTGATAACATTAGCCTTAGATGCGTTTAATGTTTTATATATTTTAAATTATTTTTACTCATTTACTGATGTTAGTTTTTTGAGTTTTGTTTGTAAATGATCTGTTAGGGCACAGGAGTATCACCAGTGCCAAGTAAAGTTAATCCTCTACCAACTGACTGAAAGCTTTCATATATACTTTATTGTTGTTATGGAATATAGCTCATCAGGACATTATATGGAAAGTATACTAATGAAGTCTATATGAAAATCTGTGCATCTCATTAAAATATTCTCTTTTCCTGTACAGAAATGAGTTTTCTCTGATGTTACATTATGTTATGTAACTGATGTTACAATGTATACTGAAAGTAATTATTGACTAAAGAAAACAATAAGCAGACTTTACTTTCCTAAGAGAAAACAAGTTGAGATACATGTTCTCTATATATTAAGAGCATCCTTTGTGCTGGGTAATAATGTCCCGATCCGATATCGGGGATAATTTAAATATCCCGATCCGATGTCGGGGAAGGTTTCGATACGATCCCAAGAGCGAGATTAAGACACAAACGAGGTCACATGCCGTACTGCCAGAACATCTTTTATTAGAAAAAGAAGAGTAATAAAGAGAATAGCGATAGGACAGGATGGAACGAAAGATGGGAAATCAAGCAAGGAGTCGGGATAGGGCAGCAAGAATAGTCACCACCACGGGTCCAGCGGCGAGGCGACGGTGAGGGGTGGGTGAGGAGGTCTCAGTTGCTTGTTCCAGCGGTGATGTGGCATGGCGAGGTGCGGTGCGGTGCAGTGCGGTGCTGTCAGGCAGTCGTCCTCTGTCTCCCTCCTCTCTCTCTGCCGC